>NW_019946813.1:41377-50130 GCF_002910315.2 Salvelinus sp. IW2-2015 | reverse complement strand
TGTTAGCTAATCAAGTTTATTATTTTAAAGGCTAATTGGTCATTAGAAAACACTTTTGAATTATGTACAGCTGAACAGCTGAAAACTGTTGTTCTGTTTAAAGAATAAATAAAACTGGCCTTCTTTAGACTAGTTGAGTATCTGGAGCATCAGCATTTGTGGGTTCGATTACAGGCTCAAAATGGCCAGAAACAAAGACCTTTCTTCTGAAACTCATCAGTCTACTCTTGTTCTGAGAAATGAAGGCTATTCCATGAGAGAAATTGCCAAGAAACGGAAGATCTCGTACAACGCTGTGTACTACTCCCTTTACAGAACAGTGAAAACTGGCTCTAACCAGAATAGAAAGAGGAGTGGGAGGCCCCGGTGCACAACTGAGCAAGAGGACAAGTACATTAGAGTGTCTAGTTGGAGAAACTAGAAACTCACTCATTCACTCACTCACTCACTCACACACTCACACATTCAAGGGGCTTTATTGGCATGGGAAACATATGTTAACATGGCCAAATCCAAGATGGCGAAGCAGTCAGACGTCTTGTCCCGTGTATATATTGTTTTCTTCGTATATATTTTTAATCTCAATTTCAATATACTCTCCTGCAACCCGCCTCACCCAATGTGGTACGGATCTGCTGTTTTTTATACTTTAGAACCGAAACCCCCATCAGCAGTTAGCCAGCTAACTAGCTACTAGCTAGTAGTCAGTTAGCCACTGCTAGCGGTCTTCACCGTTAACGCGGACCTCAGCCAGCCTCAACCCGGTCAATTCCTGCCAGTCTGTACGGTGCGATATCAACCCAGAGCATATCAGACTGCTTTTTCTCTACCACATCTCCGGATTCCTACTGCAAGCTCTGAACGTTTACACCGGATCATAGCAGCTAGCTAGCTGCTATCTGAGTGGCTACTCCTGGCTAACGTCTCTATCCCGAAGCAAGCACCAGTTAGCCTGGAGCTAGCCTCGAACTATGCCATCTCCCGGCTAGCAGAAGAGATCCATCATACAATTCCTGGGCTTCAATACCTCTTTTGCCAATTGGCCTGAACCCTTTGCTGCCGACACAGAGCCCCGCCGATCCATCACGACTGGTCTGCCGACGTAACCATCCGAGGGGGTTTCAACAGGCACCCCCATTGCAACGTCCCCCTGAGGCCCATCTGCTATCCTGCTGCTATCCCCGGCCTGCTAGCTGTCTGAATCTCCGTGCCTCTAGCTCGCCTAGCGATTCACTGGACCCTATGATCACTCAGCTACACATGACTCTCCCTAATGTCAATATTCCTTGTCTATTGCTGTCTTGTTTAGTGATTATTGTCTTATTTCACTTAGAGTCTATTCTGTAGAGCCTCCAACCCTGCTCAATATGCCTTAACCAACCATGTTGTTCCACCTCCCACATATGCGGTGACTTCACCTGGCTTAAATGGTGCCTCTAAAGACAAAACCTCTCTCATCGTCACTCAATYCCTAGGTTTACCTCCACTGTACTCACATCCTACCATACCCTTGCCTGTACATTATGCCTTGAATCTATTCTTCCTTGCCCAGAAATCTGCTCCTTTTACTCTCTACTCTCCGTTCGAACGCAAAAAAACTAGACGACCAGTTCTTATAGCCTTTAGCGTACCCTTAATCCTACTCTCCTCTGTTCCTCTGTGATGTAGAGGTTTAACCGCAGGCCCTGCAGCCCTCATTTGCTCTCATTTGTTGACTTCTGTTACTGTAAAAGCCTTTGGTTTCATTGCGTGTTTCATTAGAGAGCCTCCTCCCTAAGTTTGTTTTATTCACTGTTTAGCACACTTCTGCCAACACGGATGTGCTTGATTAAGCCATGTCCTAAATCCTGGCTTAGAAGGCACAAAAGTCATTGAAATTTCCATCCTAACTATAACATTTTTCCCGACAAGATCGAACTGCCAAAGGGGCGGAGTTGCAATCTACTGCAGAGATTAGCCTTGCAGAGTTCTGTCATGCTATCCAGTGTCTGTACCAAACAATTCGAGCTTCAACTTTTAAAAATCCCCTTTCCAGAAACAGTCTCTTCACCGTTGCACTTGCTGTAGACCCCCCTTTGCCCCAGTGTGCCACCTGGACACAATTATGTGAATTGATTGCCCCATCTATCTCAGCTCTGCTGCTAGGTGACTAAACTGGGACCAATGCTTACACCCCGGCATCCTACAATCTAAGCTAGATGCCCTCAATCTCTAGCACAAATTATCAATAACACCCACCCAGGTACAACGCCAAATCGTAAACACTGCACCCTCTATAGATATATTCCTAACACTTGCCCTCAAATCGCTCAGCTGTTTTTCACACCAAGATCTCAGGATTCACTGCCTCATTGCTGATGCGTATGGGTTCTGCTAGTAAAACAACCACCCTCGTCAACTGTCAAACGCTCCCTAAAACACTTCAGCGAGCAGGCCTTTCGTAATCGACCTGGCCGGGGTAATCTGATGACATTGAACCTGCATCCCGTCAGTAGATGTGCCGGCTATTCTTTAAAGTTGCTTCTCATCCTCTTAAATAAGCATGCCCATTCAAAAAATGTAGAACCAGGACAGATTTAGCCTTGTTCACTCAAGACTGACTGCCCCTTGACCAGCACAAAACATCCTATGGCGTTCTGGCATTAGCATCGAATGCCCGCGATTATGCACTTTCAGGTGAAGTCAGGAAACCAATATACACAGGAGTTTAGGAGAAGCTAAGGCAGCTTTTTCAGCCGAAAATTGCATCCTGTTGCCAAACTTCCAAAAAGTTTTTGGGACACCTGTAAGTCCTGGAGAATAAGAGCACCTCCCTCCATCCCACATGCATGAGGCCTAGGATAACACTTGTCACCACGATAATCACAATAATGAGAATTTCAATAAGCAATTTTTCTACGCTGGGCCATGCTTTCACCTGGACACTACCCTCCGATCAACAGCCCTGCACCCCCCACAGCATTAGCCCAGACTCTATTTTCTCCTTCACCCAGCAAATCCAGATAGCTGATGTTGCTGAAAGAGCTGCAAAATCTGGACCCCTACAACTCAGCGCGGGCTAGACAAATTCTGGACCTTCCTTTCTAAAAATGAATCTGCGAAATTTTTGGCAATGCCCCTATCACTAGCCTGTTCAGCCTTTCTTTCGTATCGTCTGAGATTTCCAAAGATTGGAAAGCTGCCGCGTCATCCCTCCTTTCGAAGGGGGAGAACTCTAAGACCCAAACTGTTATTATCCTACCCTGCTTTTCTAAGGTTTCGAAAGCCAAGTTAACAAATCAGTTACCGACCATTTCGAATCCACCGTACTTCTCCGCTACTGCAATCTGGTTTTCAGAGCTGGTCATGGTGCACCTCGTATGCTCAAGGTCCAAACGATATCATAACCCATCGATAGAGACATACTTTGCAGCATAGCGTATTCATAACCTGGCCAAGGCTTTCGTTACTCTGTCAATCACGCACATTCTTATCGGAGACTCAAATCTTAGCATTGGTTTCTCAAATGATTGCTGCGCTGGTACACCAACTAACTTCTTCTGACAGAGTTCAGTGTTAATTGGACGGGCTGGTTGTCGGCCTCTGGCAGTTGTCGCGCCTCCTGGCAGTCTCTATGGCAATCAAACAAGCTAAAGTGCGAGTATAAGAGACAAAGTAGAGGGTTGCAATTCAACTGCTAAGACACACAGAGGTAATGTGCCAGGGTCTACAGTCGATCACGGATTAAAAAAGAAACCAGCCCCGTCGCGGACTTCAGGATGTCTTGCTCCAGACAGACTAAATAAACTTTTTTTCTCTCTTTGGGACAACAGTGGCCACTGACTACGGCCGCTACCAAAACTGCGGGCTCTCCTTCTGCAGCCGAGGTGAGTAAAACATTTTAAACGTGTTAACCTCGGCAAGGCTGCAGGCCCAGACGGCATTCCCAGCCGCGTCTCAGAGCATGCGCAGACCAGCTGGCTGGTGTGTTACGGACATATTCAATCAATCCTTATCCCAGTCTGCTGTTCCCACATGCTTCAAGAGGGCCACCATTGTTCCTGTTCCCAAGAAAGCTAAGGTAACTGAGCTAAACGACTACCGCCCCGTAGCACTCACTTCCGTCATCATAAAGTGCTTTGAGAGACTAGTCCAAGGACCATATCACCTCCACCTACCTAACACCCTAACGCCATCCAATTTGCTTACCGACCAATAGGTCCACAGACGACGCAATCGCAACCAACAGCACTACTGCCTATCCATCTGGACAAGAGGAATCCCATGTGAGAATGCTGTTCATTCGACTACAGCTCAGCATTTAACACCATAGTACCTCCAACTCGTCATCGAGCTCAAGACCCTGGGTCTCGACCCCAGCCCTGTGCAACTGGGTAACTGGACTTCCTGACGGCCGCCCCCAGGTGTGAGGGTAGGTAACAACATCTCCACCCCACTGACCTCAACACTGGGGCCCCACAAGGGTGCGTTCTGAGCCCTCTCCTGTACTCCTGCTTCACCATGACTGCGTGGCAATGCACGCCTCCAACTCAATATCAAGTTTGCGGACGACACTACAGTGGTAGGCTTGATTTACAACAACGACCGAGACGGCCGCTACAGAGTGTGAGTGTCAGCGAAATAACCTACACTCAACGTCAAACACAAAAGGAGATGATTGTTGGACTTCGGAAAACAGCCAGAGGGAGCCACCCTTCCACATCGACGGGAGCAGTATGGAGTAGGGTAGTAAGTTCCTCGGTGTACACATCAGGACAACTGAATTGGTCCGACCCACAAGAAGCGTTGTGAGAGGCGCAGCAGCGCTCTTTCAACCTCAGGAGGCTGAAGAAAATTCGGCTTTGGTCACCAAAAGCACTCAAAACTTCTACAGATGCATCAATCTGAGAGCATTCCTGTGGGCTGTATCACGCTGGTACGGCAACTGCTCCGCCCCCACAACCGTAAGGCTCTCCAGAGGGTAGTGAGGTCTGTGCACAACGCATCACCGGGGGCAAATACCTGCCCTGCCAGGACACCTACACACCGATGGTCAGGAAGGCCATAAAGGTCATCAAGGACAACCACCCGAGCCACTTGCCTATTCTCCCGCTACCATCCAGAAACGGCGTAGGTCAGTACAGGGTGGCATCAAAGCAGGGACCGCGAGAGCTGAAAAACGAGCTTCTATCTCAGGCATCAGACTGTTAAACAGCACCCACTAAATTTAGTGGCCGCTGCCAACATACTGACTCAACTCAGCCACTTTAATATGGGAATTGATGGAAATGTATGTAAAATGTAATACTAGCCACTTTAAAACAATGCCACTTTATATAATGTTTACATACCCAATACATTATATCATCTCATATGTATATGTATATACTGTTACTCTTATATATCTACTGCATCTTGCCATCTTTAATGTAATAATGTCTGCACTAGCCACTTTAAACTATGCCCTTTATGTTTTACATACGCTCACTTACTCATCTTCATATGTATATACTGTACTCTATACCATCTACTGATCTTGCCTATGGCCGTTCTGTACATCACTCATTCATATATCTTTATGTACATATTCTTTATTCCCTTAACTTGTGTGTATAAGTAGTAGTTGTGGAATTGGGTTAGGTAGAATTACTCGTTGGTTATTAGGCTGCATTGTCGGACTAAGAAGCACAAGCATTTCACACTCCCCGCATTAACTCGTGCTAACCATGTGTATGTGACAAATCAATTTGATTTGATTTGGGCGTGCCTATACAGGGTTGAATTCTCGGCCCAACTCTCTTCTTCTGTATACATCAATGATGTCTGCTCTTGCTGCTTGGTGATTCTTCTGATACACCTCTACGCAGACGACACATTCTGTATACTTCTGGCCCTTCTTTGGACACTGTGTTAACAACCCTTTAGGCGAGCTTCAATGCCATACACACTCTCCTTACGTGGCCTCAACTGCTTCTTAAATGAAGTAAACTAATGCAATGCTCTTCTCACCGATTGCTGCGCTGCAGCTGCTCGCCGTCCGCATCACTACCCTGGATCGGTTTCTGACTGTGAATAATATGGACTAAAAATACCTAGGTGTCTGGTTAGACTGTAAAACTCTCGCTTCCAGACTCCCATTAAGCATCTCCAATACAAATTAATCTAGAATCGGGCTTCCTATTTCGCAGAAAGCATCCTTCACATCATGCTGCCAAACATACCTCATAAAATTGACCCATCCTACCGATCCTGTGACTTTCGGCCAATGTTCATTTACAAAATAGCCTCCAACACTCTACTCAGCAAAACTGGATGCAGTCTTCACAGTGCATCCGTTTTGTCACCAAAGCCCATATACTAACCACACATGCGACCTGTATGCTTCTCGTTGGTGCGCCTCGCTACATCTTCGTCGCCAAAGCCGCCTGGCTCCAGGCTCATCTTATAGGTCTTTGCTAGTAAAAGCCCTGCCTTATCTCAGATCACTGGTCACCATAGCAGCACCCACCCGTAGCACGCGCTCCACAGGTTATATTTCACGGTCATCCCAAAGCCAATTCTTCCTTTGGCTGTCTTTTCCTTCAGTTCTCTGCTGCAATGACTGGAACACAACTGCAAAAACACTGAAGCTGGAGACTCATATCTGCCCTTACTAGTTTTAAGCACCAGCTGTCAGAGCAGCTCACAGATTACTGCACCTGTACATAGCCCATCTGTAAATAGCCCATCCAACTACCTCATCCACACTGTATTTATTTATTTATCTTGCTCTCTTCGGACCCCGTATCTCTACTTGCACATTCATCTTCTGCACATCTACATTCCTTGGTTCCAAATATTGGGGAAGATGTCAGAGCTGAGGATGATGTTAAAGAAGTTTTAGTATAGCCAATTTACATTTACATTTAAGTCATTTAGCAGACGCTCTTATCCAGAGCGCTTACAAGTTGGTGCATTCACCTTATGATATCCAGTGGAACAACCACTTTACAATAGTGCATCTAACTCTTTTAAGGGGAGGGGGGGTTAGAAGGATTACTTTATCCTATCCTAGGTATTCCTTAAGAGGTGGTTGTTTCAGGTGTTTCCGGAAGGTGGTGATTGACCTCCGCTGACCTGGCGTCGTGGGGGAGTTTGTTTCCACCATTGGGGTGCCAGAGCAGCGAACAGTTTTTGACTGAGCTGAGGCGGGAGCTGTACTTCTCCAGAGGTCAGGGAGGCGAGCAGGCAGAGGTGGATGAACGCAGTGCCCTTGTTTTGGGTGTAGGGCTGATCAGAGCCTGAAGGTACGGAGGTGCCGTTCCCCTCACAGCTCACGTAGGCAAGCACCATGGTCTTTGTAGCGTATGCGAGCTTCAACTGGAAGCCAGTGAGAGAGAGCGGAGGAGCGGGGTGACGTGAGAGAACTTGGAAGGTTGAACACCAGACGGGCTGCGGCGTTCTGGATGATTGTTGGGGTTTAATGGCACGCAGGGAGCCCAGCCAACAGCGAGTTGCCAGTAAGTCGACCAGGGAGATTGACAAGTGCCTGGATTAGGACCTGCGCCGCTTCCTGTGTGAGGCAGGGTCATACTCTGCGAATGTTGTAGAGCATGAACCTACAGGAACGGGTTCCGCGTTGAATGTTAGTTGAGAACGACAGGGTGTTGTCTCAGGATCACGCCAAGGTTCTTAGCACTTGGGAGGAGGACACAATTGGAGTTGTTACCGTGATGGCGAGATCATGGAACGGGCAGTCCTTTCCCCGGGAGGAAGAGGCAGCTCCGTCTTGCGAGGTTCAGCTTGAGGTGGTGATCCGTCATCCACACTGATAATGTCTTTGCCAGACATGCAGAGATGCGATTCGCCCCCTGGTTATCAAGAAGGGGGAAAGGAGTAAGATTAATTGTGTGTCGTCTGCATAGCACTGATAGGAAGAACCATGTGAAGGATTATGACAGAGCCAAGTGACTTGGTGTATAGCGAGAATAGGAGAGGGCCTAGAACACAATTGGAATTTGTGGTCTGTATATTTGATCATTTCATTTTGATACCATCAACACCACAGGCTTTTTGGGTTGGAGGGTTTTTGTATTTTGTCCTGTAGTTCATTCAAGGTAATTGGAGAATCCAGTGGGTTCTGGTAGTCTTTAATAATTGATTCTAACAATGTGTAATTTTATCATGTATATGTTTTTGCTGTTTGTTCTTTGTTATAGAGCCAAAAAGATTGGAGAAGTGGTTTTACCCATACATCTCCATTTTAGATAGATAATTCTTCGTGTTTGTTGTTTGTTTAGTGTTTTCTAATTTTCCAGAAGTGGTGGGAGTCTATGGATTCTTCAATTACATTTGAGCTGATTTCTGACGTGCTGTTCCTTCTTTTTCGCCTAGTGTAATTTCTGTGTTGTTTTAGTGATTCACCAATGTGAAGGAGTAGACTCAGGTTTTTGGGTCTCTATGTTTTTGGTTGGACCGGTTCCTCAATTTATTTCTTAGGTTTTTGCATTTTTTCATCAAACCATTTGTTCGTTGTTGTTCATTTTCTTAGGTTGTCTGCTTGAAATGTTTAGACTTGACAGGGAAGCTGAGAGGTCAAATATATTGTTTTAGGTTTTCCACTGCCAAGTTTACACCTTCACTATTACGTGAAACCTTTTGCTCAGGAAGTTGTCTAAAAGGGATTGAATTTGTTGTTGCCTAATTGTTTTTTTGGTAGGTTTCCACACTATCTCCCTTCATCTATTTATTTCTTAATGTTACTCAGTTCCTTTGGCTTTGATGCCTCATGATTG
>NW_019946813.1:34552-41352 GCF_002910315.2 Salvelinus sp. IW2-2015 | reverse complement strand
GTTGCACTAAGGATTTAAAGCCCTGCGTTATCTCAGCTCAACTGGTCACCCATAGCAGCACCCACCCGTAGCACGCGCCCAGCCAGGTTTATTTCACTGGTCATACCCAAAGCCCAATTTTTTCTTTCCTTTGGCTGTCTTTTCCTTCAGTTTCTCTGCTGCAATGACTGGAACAAACTGCAAAACACTGAGCTGGAGACTCATATCTGCCCCTTACTAGTTTTATAGCACCAGCTGTCCAGAGCAGCTCACAGATTACTGCACCTGTACATAGCCCATTGTAAATAGCCAATCCAACTACCTCATCCCCACACTGTATTATTTATATATCTTGCTCCTCGGACCCCAGTAATCTCTACTTGCACATTCATCCTTCTGCACATCTACACATTCCTTGGGTTCCAAATATTGGGGAAGATTGTCAGAGCTGAGGATGATGTTAAAGAAGTTTTAGTATAGCCAATTTACATTTACATTAAGTCATTTAGCAGACGCTCTTATCCCAGAGCGACTTAAAGTTGGTGCATTCACCTTATGAATAATCCCAGTGGAAACAAACCACTTTACACATAGTGCATCTAACTGCTTTTAAGGGGAGGGGTGGTTAGAAGGATTATTGAATCCTATCCTAGGTATTCTTAGAAGAGGTGGTTGTTTCAGGTGTTTCCGGAAGGTGGTGATTGACTCCGCTGACCCTGGCGTCGTGGGGGAGTTTGTTTCCACCATTGGGGTTGCCAGAGCACGAACAGTTTTTGACTAGCTGAGGCGGGAGCTGTATCTCTCAGAGGGTAGGGAGCGAGCAGGCAGAGGTGGCATGAACGCAGTGCCCTTTGTTTGGGTGTAGGCGCCTGATCAGAGCACTGAAGGTAACGGAGGTCGCCGTTCCTCACAGCTCACAAGGACCACTCAACGTAGGCAAGCACCGATGGTCTTTTGAATAGCGTTGCAGGAGCTTTCAACTTGGAAGCCAGTTGAGAGGAAGCGGAAGGAGCGCCAAGAGGGTGACTGATGCGAGGAGAACTTGGAGGTTGAACACCAACGTGCTGCCTGCGGCGTTCTTGGGATGATTGTTGGAGCGTTAATGGACAGGCAGGGAGGCCCAGCCAACATCGAGATTTTCAGTATCGACCAGGGAATTACAAGTGCTGGATTCAGACTGGGCGTCCCGTTGAGCATAGTCAAGTCGTGCGTAATGTGTAGAGTGACCTGACGGCCGCTTCCTGAATTTGAGGCGTTACTTCAAAGTTTAGAGCATGAACCGTACACGGGGGTTCCGTGTGTCATCCATGGACGCGGTAGGCATGAACAGCCAAGGTTCTATAGCACCTTGGAGGAGGACACAATTGGAGTTGTCTCAACGTCGTGATGGCGAGATCATGGAACCGGGCAGTCCTTTCCCCGGGAGGAAGAGGAGCGTCCGTCTTGCCGAGGTTCAGCTTGAGGTGGTGATCCGTCATCCACACTGAGTATGTCTCTGCCAGGACATGCAGAGATGCGATTCGGCCCCCTGGTTAATCAAGAGGAGGCAAAAAAGAGAGCGTTAAAAACAGGGTTAACGTAATATAGATTAATTGTGTGTCTGTCTCGCATAGCCATGATTGAGGAGAACCATGTCGAGAGGACTATGACAGAAGCCAAGCTGACTGCCGTGTATTAAGCAGAAGATAGGAGAGGGCCGTAGAACACAATTGGGAATTTGTGGTCTGTATATTTGATTCATTTCAGTTTGTGATACCATCAACACCACAAGGCCTTTTTGGGTTGGAGACGGCATGTAGTGTATTTTTTGGAGTTACTTTGTCCTGTAAGTTTCATCAAGGTAATTGGGAATCCAGGTGGGTTCTGGTAGTCTTTAATAATTGATTCTAAAATTGTATTTTTCATGTATATCGTTTTTAGCTGTTGTTTCTGTTGTTATAGAGCCAAAAAGATTGGAAGAAGTGGTTTACCCATACATCTCCATTTTAGATAGATAATTCTTCGTGTTTGTTGTTTTGTTTTAGTGTTTTCTAATTTTTCCAGAAGTGGTGGGAGTCTATGCGATTCTTCAATTACATTTGAGCTGATTTCTGACGTGCTGTTTCCTTCTTTTCCCTAGTGTAGATCTGTGTTGTTTTAGTGATTCACCATTAGTGAGGAGTAGACTCAGGTTTTCTGGGTCTCTATGTTTTTTGGTTGGGACCGGTTCCTCAATTTATTTCTTAGTTTTTGCATTTTTTCATCAAACCATTTGTCGTTGTTGTTGCATTTTCTTAGGTTGTCTTGCTTGAAATGTTTAGACTTGACAGGGAAGCTGAGAGGTCAAATATATGTTTAGGTTTTCCACTGCCAAGTTTACACCTTCACTATTACGTGAAACTTTTGCTCAGGAAGTTGTCTAAAAGGGATTGAATTTGTTGTTGCCTAATTGTTTTTTTGGTAGGTTTCCACACTACTCTCCTCTCATCTATTTATTTCTTAATGTTACTCAGTTCCTTTGGCTTTGAATGCCTCATGATTGAGTTATTGCTCTGTTCAGTTGGCATGTGGTTTTGCTGTGATCTGAATAGGGTGTCTAGTGGACTGACTGTGACGGCTCTGAGAGACTCACTGGGTTGAGGTCAGTCGAGTAAAGTAATCTAACAGTACTACTGCCAAGAGATGAGCGTAAGGTGTTACTTACCATAGGAGTCCTCGAAGCCCCTACCATTGAACTATGTACAGGACCCAGTTGTGTGACAGAGCTGCGGAGTTGTGAACCTTTTTGTTGTGTTTGTTTTGTCGTAGTTGTGTTGTCTAGGGGGCATAATGGAGGGAGGGAATGCTGTCACTCCAGGCAGGTGTTATGTCCCTTGCTGAGGGTTGTCAGGTGTTTTGTCCGTTCTGGGCATGTAGGTTGCACAGACTAGTGTTCGCACACATTGGACCCATCACCTTCAATCACGGTTGAACGTTTTTTGGCACCAGCTCCCCCCCCACCGAGAGGAACTGATAAATAGAATGGTGTCTTGTGATGTGTCTGTCCAGGCCAGTTGATGGGACATCGTTTGGTCTCTGACAGCCTCATCAGTTGCGTGCCCACTCCTCTCCGCCTCGTCTCCCATGCAACGCCTTTCTGCCCCCAGCAACGGCGTGTCATCGGCACACAGCCGCTCCTGACGACGTGCCCTCCCTCCGGGCTGGGAGAGTGACCAAGGACTCCCTAGCGACAGTGCTACTTCTCAATAGGATATCTCTGTGTGGCAGGTTAAAACCAGTCCTAAACAGCAGGTTAAACAGTGCTAACTTGCAGCCCCAGACTATGGAAGCCTGTTAGGGAAAAACCTCAATGCTGAGAAAACAAAATTAACCAATGCTGACTGAGGCAACCAATTACATGGCTCAGAAATCTACATCCTCTACCGCCTCCTAACTGTGTGTGTGTGTGTGTGTGTGTGTGGTGTGTGTGTGGTGTGTGCTGATGTGTGTGTGTGGTGTGTGTGTGGTGTGTGTGTGTGTGATGTGTGTGTGTGTTGTGTGTGTGTGTAGTCACTGACGCAACGACCCACATGGCATGACCCCCGTCTCTCCCATCTCCAGACCAACGCAGCGCCCCACCTGCTCTCTGCTCCCCCGCCACACACACACACCCTGGCACACCCTGCACCCAACACACACACACAGAGTAACACCAGCTCCAACACAGGTACCACCCTCTTCTTCTGTCACTCTGTCTCTCTTTCTGTCTCGCTGTCTCTCGCTTTCTCTCTGTCTCTCTCTCTGTCTGTTTGTCTGTCTCTCTCTCTGTCTCTCGCTGTCTCTGTCTGTCTGTCTGTCTCTGTCTCTCTGATCTGTCTGTCTCTTATCTGTCTCTGTCTCTCTCTGTCTCTTTGTCTCTCTCTCTCTGTCTTTCTCTGTCTCTGTCTGTCTGTCTCTGTGTCTCTCTCTGTCCCTCTCTGTCTTTCTCTGTGTGTCTCTGTCTCTGTGTCTCTCTGTCTCTGTCTCTGTCTTTTTCTCTCCTTACATGTTTTATTAATTGATTATATTTCATTCTTGTTGACAGTACCACTAAAAGTAGCACTCTCCTTTCTCTCCATGCCTCCCTCTGTCCTGTGTGTCCGCTCCAGGCCCCCTCCCAGAGGGTTGGGAACAGGCAGTGACTCCTGAAGGAGAGGTCTACTACATCAACCACATCACCAAGACCACCTCCTGGTTAGACCCACACCTAGGTAACAGTAATGAGAGAGAGAGAGACACAGAGAAAGAGAGCGAGCAAGAGACAGAGAGACCCACACCTAGGTCACAGTACCTAGGTCACAGTAGGAAGACCACCAAAAATTCAGAAATTTCCWTACAAACTTTTCCGTCAAGATATCTGCTAAAGYGGGCYGAGTTAGCCTGCAGAGTTCTGTCWTACTATCCAGGTCCCAAACAGTTCGAGCTTCTACTTTTAAAAATCCACCTTTCTAGAAATAAGTCTCTCACTGTTGCCGCTTGTTATAGACCCCAATCAGCCCCCAGCTGTGCCCTGGTGTCCCTGGGCACCTTACGTGAATTGATTTGGTCCCATAAACTATCGTCAGCAGTGTACTGCTAGGGATTCTAAACTGGGTCATGATTAACACCCCGGCCGTCCTACAATCTAAACAAGGATGCCCTCAATCTCACACAAATTATTAAGGAACCTACCAGGTACAACCTAAAATCCACTAACCATGGGACACCCTTCATAGATATCATCCTGACCAACCTGCCTTTCTAAATTACACTCTGCTGTCATTCAACCTGGATCCTTCAGCGATCACTGCCTCATGCCTGCATCCGTTATGGATCCGCGGTCAACACGACCACCCTCATTCACTGTCAAACGCTCCCTAAAACATCTTCAGCAGCAGGCCTTTTCTAAATCGACCTTGCCCGGGTATCCTGAAGATATTGACCTCATTTCCATCATTAGAGGATGCCTGGTTACTTCCTTTAAAAAGTAGCTTTCCTCACCATCTTAAATAAGCATGCCACCATTCAAAAAAATGTAGAACCAGGAACAGATATAGCCCTTGGTTCACTCCAGGACTATGACTGCCCTTGACCAGGCCCACAAAAACATCCTGTGGTGTCTGCCATCGAATAGCCCCGTGATATACAACTTTATCAGGGAAGTTAGGAACCAATATACACAGGCAGTTAGGGAAAGCTAAGGCTATATTTTTCCAACAGAAATTTGCTTTCCAGTAGACTAATTCCAAAAAGTTTTGGGACACTGTAAAAGTCCATGCGAGAATAGAGCACCTCCTCCCAGCTGCCCACTGCAACTGAGGCTAGGAAACACTGTCACCACGATAAAATCTACGATAATCGATCATTTCAATAAGCCTTTCTTTACGGCTTGCCAATCTTTCCACCTGGCTACCCCAGCCCAGACAAGCCCTGCATTCCTCCACAGCACTTGCCCAAACCTTCCCCCCCACTTCTCCTTCACCCAAAATCCAGACCGCTAGGACAATCTGGACCCTCTCTTTCTAAAAGTATCCGCCCCCATTGTTGCAACCCCTATTACTTAGTCTGTTCAACCTCTCTTTCGTGTCCTCTGAGATTAAAAACTAAAGATTGGAAAGCTGCGCGGTCATCCCCCCTTCAAAGCGGGAGACACTCTAGACCCAAATTGTTAAGACCTATATCCACTCCTGGCCCTGCCGTTTCTTAAAGTCTTCGAAAGCCAAGTGAACAAAAGATCACGACCATTTTCGAATCCCACCGTACCTTCTCCACTATGCACCCGGGTTTCCGAGTTTGGTCATGGGTGCACCTCAGCCACGTCAAGGTCCTAAAACGATATCATAACCACCATCGATAAAAAACAGTACTGTGCAAGCCGTCTTCATCAACCTGTTCCAAGGGTTTCCGACTCTGTCAATCAAAACTGTATTTCTTACGGCAGAACTCAACAAGCCTTGGTTTCTCAAATTGATGCCCTCACCTGGTTCACCAACTACTTCTCAGATAGAGTTCAGTAGTGTCAAATCGGAGTGCCTGTTGTCCGGACCTCTTGGCATCTCTATGGGGGTACCAACAGGGTTCAATCTCGGGCCGACTCTTTTCTCTGTATTATCAATGATATCGCTCTTGCTGCTGGTGATTCTCTGATCCACCTCTACGCAGACGGACAACCATTCTGTATTACTTCTGGCCCTTTCTTTGGACCCACTGTCTTAACAAATTCTCAAACGAAGCGTTCAACGCCATACCAAACTCTCCTTTCCCTGGCCTCGCAACTGCTTCTTAACTGGCCAAATAAAAAACTAAATTGCATGCTCTTCAACGATCGCTGCCCCACTCTCCCGCACAGCCACTAGCAATCCAGTGGTTATTAGAGGACTGCCAAGAGAGAATCCCTATTGGCATAGAAGATGCCACAGTTTCCATATCTCGGGAGTAGATGTCAGTTGTCTTTTCATAGCCAAGCATGATAAAAGAGAGAAGAGAGAATCACAGGACACCTGATAAAACAGGAGAATTACAGCAGATAGGACGGACACCCACTCACTCACAGGAACAGTTACGGAAAGCCCTAGTCTAGCTGCAGTGGTTTCAACTGCTGTGCCTTGGGGAACCAAAACATTTTTTTTCTTTTCTTTTTTTAATCTACGCCCCTTCTATATAATCTCTTTAAATGTGACCTAACCCAAACATTCAAGTATTTCATATCATAGAACAGTTCCTCCTGACAAGTAATCTCTAAATATTGACCTACCAAACATTTCTTTTCTAATTCTAGATCTTCTTTTAAATGTGACCCTACCAAACATTTCCCTCATCTAATCTCTTTTTAAATGTGAAACCCT
>NW_019946813.1:29040-29892 GCF_002910315.2 Salvelinus sp. IW2-2015 | reverse complement strand
CAGACGAACCATCAAACAAGCAGAGCGTCAATACAGGATTAAGATTGAATCCTACTTCACCGGCTCTGACGCTCGTCGGATGTGGCAGGGCTTGAAAACTATTACYGATTACAAAAGGAAACCCGAGCTGCCCAGTGACGCGAGCCTACCAGACGAGCTAAATGCCTTTTATGCTCGCTTTGAGGCAAGCAACACTGAAGCATGCACGAGAGCATCAGCTGTTCTGGATGACTGTGTGATAACAATCTCGGTAGCCGATGTGAGCAAGATCTTTAAACAGGTCAACATTCACAAAGCCGCAGGGCCAGACGGATTACCAGGACGTGTACTCAAAGCACACTGGAAAGTGTCTTCACTGACATTTTCAACCTGTCCCTGACCGAGTCTGTAATACCTACATGTTTCAAGCAGACCACCATAGTCCCTGTGCCCAAGGAAGCGAAYTTAACCTGCCTAAATCATTACCGCCCTGTGGCACTCACGTCTGTAGCCATGAAGTGCTTTGGAAGGCTGGTCATGGCTCACATCAACAGCATCCTTCCGGACACCCTAGACCCACTCCAATTCGCATACCGCCCCAACAAATCCACAGATGACGCAATCTCAATCGCACTCCACACTGCCCTTTCTCACCTGGACAAAAYGAACACCTATGTGAGAATGCTGTTCATTGACTACAGCTCAGCGTCCAACACCATAGTGCCCAGGAAGCTCATCACTAAGCTAAGGACCCTGGGACTAAACACCTCCCTCTGCAATTGGATCCTGGACTTCCTGATGGGCCGCCCCCAGGGTCCCACTGGGGACCCTCAGGGGTGCGTACTTAGTCCCCTCCTGTAGTCCTGTTCACCC
>NW_019946813.1:13884-27216 GCF_002910315.2 Salvelinus sp. IW2-2015 | reverse complement strand
AATGAGGATTAAATGGATTAAATAATTATTTTTTAGAAGCAAAAATACACTCCAAATGACACCAGGGCGAAAAAACAGGGTTTTTTAGACACTTTTAAATAAACACAACTATCTATTTTTACATAAGTTTTCAGACCCTTTGCTATGAGACTTGAAATTGACTCAAGTGCATCCCTGTTTCCATTGAATGCATCCTTAAGATGTTCTACAACTTGATTGGAAGTCCAGCTGTGGTAAATTAAATTGATTTTGGACCTGATTTGGAAAGGCACACACCTGTCTATAAAAGGTCCACAGTTGACAGTGCATTTCAGAGCCAAAAACCAAAAGCCATGAGGTTCAAAGAATTTGTTCCGTAGAGCCTGAGAAAGAATTGTGGTCGAGGCACAGATCTGGGGGAAAGGGTACCAAAACATTCGCAGCATTGAAGGTCCCACGACACAGTGGCCTCCATCATTCTGAAATGGAAGAAGTTTGGGAACCACCAATACTCTCCTAGAGCTGGCCGACGGCAAACTTGAGCAATCTGTGGAGAAGGGCCTTGTCAGGGAGGTGACCAAGAACCCGATGGTCACTCTGGACAGAGTTTCTTTTACGTGGAGATACTGTAGGAGAACTTCCAGAAGGACAACCATCCTCTGCAAGCACTTCACTAATCAGGCCTTTATGGTAGAGTGGCCAGACGGAAGCCACTCCTCAGTAAGGCCACATGACAGCCCACTTAGAGTTTTGGCCAAAAGGCACCTAAAGGACTCTCAGACATGAGAAAACAAGATTCTCTGGTTGATGAAACCAAGATTTGATTCTTTGGCCTGATGCCCAAGCGTCATGTCTGGAGGAAACCTGTTACCATCCTACGGTAAAGCTTGGTGGTTGGCAAGCATAATGCTGTGGGGAAATGTTTTTGCCAGCCGGCAGGAAACTGGAAGACTAAGTCAAGAATCGAGGGAAAGTAGAACGGTAGCTAAAGTACAGAGAGAATCCTTGATGAAAACCTGCTCCAGAAGCGCTCAGGACATCAGACTGGGGCGGAGGTTCACCTTCCAATCAGGAACCAACAACCTTAAAGCACACACCAAGACAATGCAGGAGTGGCTTCGGGACAAGTCTCTGCATGTCCTTGAGTGGCCCAGCCAGAGCCGGACTTGAACCGCGAAACTAACATCTCTGGAGAGACTGAAAATAGCTGTGCAGCACGCTCCCCATCCAACTTGACTGAGCTTGAGAGGATCTGCAGAGAAGAATGGGAGAAACTCCTCAAATACAGGTGTGCCAAGCTTGGCAGCGTCATACCCAAGAAGACTCCGCGGCTGTAATCGCTGCAAAGGTGGCTTCAACAAAGTACTGAGTAAAGGGTCTGACATACTTATGTTAAATGTGATATTTCAGTTTTTTTATAAATGTGCAAAAACCTGTTTTTGCTTTGTCCCATTATGGGGTATTGTGATGTCATTATGGGGTATTGTGATGTGCATTATGGGGTATTGCGTGTAAATATTGATAGAGGAAACATTATTGTAATTGACATTTTCCCAATAAAGCTGTAACGTACCAACATGTGGGAAAAAGTCAAGAGGTTCTGCAAATAGTTTCCAAATGCACTTTAATATGGAGATATTATGCCAGTACTAATAATAGTTGGCATAAAAACCTGTTACTTAGGAGGGACATAAACACTTTAGCCTGTCACGTCACCATGACCACACGTACTGTAGCTCCGCAACACCGGCAGCACATCAATGTTGTTTTGACCGAGACTCCTTGAGCTGAGTCTGGCTCTCTCAGTACATAGATTTCCCTTTATTCCAAACAGGGCAAAATTTGTTCTGACAGGCCATCACAGAGAATGACAACGCTTGAAGGTGATAACCTGGGGTCCTTATCGCCTGCCCTGCTTGTTACCCTGGGGGTGCTCCTCCTGCTGCCCTCCCTCCCTGCCTCCCCACCTTCCTCCTCCCTGCCTTCCTCCCCCGCCTGCCCTGCCTTGCCCTCCCCTGCCTTCCTCCCTCACCCTGCCTTTCCTCCCTGCCTCCCCGCCTGCCTCACTCCCTGCCTTCTCCCTGACTCCTCACTCCCTGCCCTCCACGCCCTGCTTCACTCCCTGACTCCCCGCCTGCCTCCACCCCTGAACTCCTCCCTGCCTCCCTGCCTGCCTCCGCTCCCTGACTCCTCCCTGCCTCCCTCCCTGACTCCCCGCCTGCCCACTCCCCTGCTCCCCGCACTCCTCACAACCTGCTTTCCTCCCTGCCTCCCCGCCCTGTAACCTCTCTAGCCTCCAGTCTGTAACTCTCTAGCCTGTAGTCTGTAACGCTCTCTAAGCCCTCCAGTCTGTAAACCTCTCTAGCCTCCACGTTGTAACCTCTCTAGCCTCGAGCAGTCCGTACCTCTCTAGCCTCCAGTCCTGTAACTTTCTAGTATGTAGTCTGTAAACCTCTCTAGCCTCCAGTCTGTAACCTCTCTAGCCTCCAGTCTGTAACCTCTCTAGCCTCCAGTCTTGTAACCTCTCTAGCCCTCCAGTCTGTACCTCTCTTAGTCTGTAGTCTGTAACCTCCTCTAGCCTCCAGTCGTAACCTCTTAGCCTCCAGCCCTGTAAACGCCTCTCTAGCCCTCCAGTATGTAACCCTCTAGCCTCCAGCCTGTAACGTCTCTAGCCTCCAGTCTGTAAACTCTCTAGCTGTAGCCTGTAAACTCTCCTAGCCTGTAGTCCCTGTAACCTCTCTAGCCTCCAGTCTGTACTCTCTCTAGCCTGTCGTATGTAAACTCTCTAGCCTCCAGTCTGTAACCTCTCTAGCATCAGCCTGTAAACCTCTCTGCTGTATCTGTACCTCTCTAGCCCTCCAGTCTGTCAGCCTCTCTAGCCTTCCGGCCTGTCACCTCTCTAGCCTGTAGTCTGTAACCTCTCTAGCTGTTAGTCTGAACCTCTCTAGCCCTGTAGTCTGTAACGCTCTCTAGCCTCCAGTCTGTAACCTCTCTAGCCTCCAGCGCTGTAACGCGTCTCTAGCCTCCAGCCTGTAACCTCTCTGAGCCTCCAGCCTGTAAACCTCTTAGCCTCCAGCCTGTAACCTCTCAGCCTCCAGTCTGTAACCTCTCTAGCCTCCAAGTCTGTAACCTCTCTAGCTCCAGCCTGTAACCTGCTCCTTAGCCTCCAGCCTGTAACCTCTCTAGGCCTCCACGCTGTAACCTCTCCTAGCCCTCCAGTCTATCAAACCACTACTTCACAGCCCCTGACTTCCCTCCCCGTGATGAGCAATAACACTATCCACTTAGTGCTGAAGGGCTGCAGTGAACACCCAGGATTCTGCTCTGTTTGACACTAGTGCATGTATGTGTATGATGTAACATAGGGTGTGTGTGTGTGTGGTGTGGTGTTGTGTTGTGTTGTGTGTGTGGTGTGTGTGTGTTGTGTGTGTCTGTGTGTGTGTGTGTGTGTTGTGGTGTGTGTGTGTGTGTGTGTGTGTGTGTGTGTGTGTGTGTTGTGTGTGTGTGTGCGCGTGTGCGTGTGCGTGGCTCTGTGACACCTATTAATGCGCCATTTAAGCAGTGTTGTCACAGTTGCTAGGTGCTGCTCTCTCAGGTGTTGGAAGGTGCTGCTCTCTCAGGTGTTGCCAGGCGCTCTCTCTGCAGGTGTTGACAGGCGCTGCTCTCTCAGGTGTTAGAAGGTGCTGCTCTCTCAGGTGTTGGAAGGCCCTGCTCTCTCAAGTGTTGGGAAGGCCCTGCTTCTCTCAGGTGTTAGAAGGCTCTGCTCTCTTCAGGTGTTGGAAAGCTTCTGCTCTCTTCAGGTGTAGAAGGCTCTGCTCTCTTCAGGTGTTCAAGGCGCTGCTTCTCAATCAGGTGGTTTGCCAGGCGCTGCTCTCTCAGGTGTTGCTAGGTTGCTGCTCTCTCAGGTGTTGGAAAAGCTCTCTCTCTCAGGTGTTTAGAAGGCTCTGCTCTCTCAGAGTGTACAGGCGCTGCTCCTCTCAGGTGTTTAACAAGGCTCTGCCCTCTCTCAGGTGTTGGAAAGCTCTGCTTTCTCAGGTGTTGAAAGCTCTGCTCTCTCAGGTGTTGGAAAGCTCTGCTCTCTCAGGTGTTAAGAATAGAAGGCGCTCCTCTCTCAGGTGTTACAAGGTGCTCTCTCTCAGGTGTTTACAAGGCGCTCCTCTTCTCAGGTGTTGGCAGGTGCTGCTCTCTCAGGTGTTGGATAGGTGCTGCTCTTCTCAGGTGTTGGAAGGTGCTCCTCTCTCAGGTGTTTGGAAGGTGCTGCCCTCTCAGGTGTTGGAAGGCGCTTCCTCTCTCAAGGTTGTTGGAAGGTGCTGCTCTGCTCAGGTGTTACAAGGTTTGCATGCTCTCTCAGGTGTTGGCAAGGTGCTGCTCTCTCAGGTGTTGGAAGGCCGCTCCTCTCTCAGGTGTTGGAAGGCGCTCCTCTCTCAGGTGTTGGAAGGCGCTCCTCTCTCCAAGGGGTGTTACAAGGTGCTGCCTCTCTCAGGTGTTGCAAGGTGCTGCTCTCGTCAGGTGTTGGAAGGCACTCCCTCTCCCTCAGGTGTTGGAAGGTGCTGCTCTCTCGGTGTTGAAGGCGCCTCCTCTCTCAGGTGTTGGAAGGCGTCCTCTCTCAGGTGTTTGGAAGGTGTGCTCTCTTCAGGTGTTGGAAGGTGCTGGCTTCTCTCAGGTGTTGGAAGGTGCTGCTCTCTCAGGTGTTGGGAAAGGTGGCTGCTCTCTCAGGTGTGGAAGGCGCTCCTCTCTCAGGTGTTGGAAGGTGCTGCTCTCTCAGGTGTTAAACAAAGGTGCTGCCTCTCTCAGGTTTGCAAGGTGCTGCTCTCTCAGGTGTTGGAATGTGCGCTCCTCTCTCAGGTGTTGGAAGGCGCTCCTCTCTCAGGTGTTGGAAAGGTGCTGCTGCTCTCAGGTGTTTACAAGGTGCTGCTTCTCTAGGTGTTGCAAGGTGCTGCTCTCTAGGTGTTGGAATGGGCGCTCCTCTTCTCTCAGGTGTTTACAAGGTGACTGCTCTCTCAGGTGTTACAAAGGTGTGCTCTCTCAGGTGTTTACAAGGCGCTCCTTCTCAGGTGTTGGAAAGGTGCTGTCTCTGCAGGTGTTGGAAGGTGCTGCTTCTCTCAGTGTGGAAGGTGCTGCTCTCTCAGGTGTTTGGAAGGTGCTGCTCTCTCAGTGTGTTGGAGGCGCTTCCTCTCTCAGGTGTTTGGAAGGTGCTGCCTCTAACTCGGTGTTACAGAGGGGCTGCTCTCTCAGTGTTGCAAAGGTTGCTGCTCTCTAGGTGTTTGGAAAGGGCGCTCCTCTCTCAGGTGTTGGAAGGCGCTCCTCTCTTCAGGTGTTGGAAGGCGCTCCTCTCTCAGGTGTTACAAGGTGCTGCTCTCTGGTGTTTGCGAAAGGGTGCTGCTCTCTCCAGGTGTTGGAGAGGCATCCTCTCTCAGGTGTTGGAAGGTGCTGCTCTTCTCAGGTGTTGGGAAGGCCGCTCCTCTCTCAGGTTGTTGGAAGGCGCTCCTTCTCAGGTGTTGGAAGGTGCTGCTCTCTCAGGTGTTGGAAGGCCCTGTCTCTCAGGTGTTGGAAGGCCCTGCTCTCTCAGGTGTTTAGAAAAGGCTCTGCTCCTCTCAGGTGTTGGAAGGCGCTCCTCTCTCAGGTGTTGGAAAGGTGCCTGCTCTCTCAGGTGTTACAAGGTGTGCTCTCTCAGGTGTTGCCAGGCGCTGCTCTCTCAGGTGTTGCTAGGTGCTGCTCTACTCAGGTGGTTTGGAAAGCTCTGCTCTCTCAGGTGTTAGAAGGCTCTGCTCTCTCAGGTGTTACAAGGCGCTGCTCTCTCAGGTGTTACAACGGCTTCTGCTCTCTTCAGGTGTTGGAAAGCTCTCTTTTCTCAGTGTTGGAAAGCTTCTGCTTCTCTCAGGTGTTTGGAAAGTCTGCTCTCTCAGGTGTTGGAAAGGCATCCTCTCTCATGGTGTTGGAAGGTGCTTGCTCTCTCAGGTGTTGAAGGCGCTCATCTCTCAGGTGTTGGAAGGCGCTCCTCTCTCAGGTGGTTGGAAGTTGCTGCTCTCTCAGGTGTTGGAGAGGTGCTGCTCTCTCAGGTGTTGGAAGGTGCTGCTCTCTTCAGGTGTTGGAGGTGCCGCTCTCCTCAGGTGTTTTGGAAGCGCTCCTCTCTCAGGTGTTGGAAGGTGCTGCTCCTCTCAGGTGTTTACAAGGTGCCTGCTCTCTCAGGTGTTGCAAGGTGCTTGCTCTACTCAGGTGTTGGAAGGCGCTCCTCTCTCAGGTGTTGGAAAGGCTCTGCTTCTCAGTGTTGGAAAGGCTCTTGCTTCTGTCAAGGTGTTGGAAGGCGCTTCCTTCTCTCAGGTGTTGGAAAGGTGCTGCTCTCTTCAGGTGTGACCAAGTGCTGCCTCTCGCAGGTGTTGGAAGGCGCTGCTCTCTCAGGTGTGTGGAAGGTGCTGCTCTCTCAGGTGTTACATAGGTGCTGCTCTCTCAGGTGTTACAAGGTGCTGCTCTCCAGGTGGTTAGAAGGTGCTGCTCTCTCAGGTGTTGGAAGGTGCTGGCTCTCTCAGTGTTGTTGGAGCGGTGCTGCCTCTCTCAGGTGTTTGCAAGGTGCTGTCTCTCAGGTGTTGGAAGGTGCTGCTCTCTCAGGTGTTGCGAGGCGCTTGCTCTCTCAGGTGGTTGGAAGGCGCTCCTCTCTCAGGTGGTTGGGAAGGTGCTGCTCTCTCAGGTGTTGCAAGGTGCTGTCTCTCAGGTGTTGGAAGGCCGCTGCCTTCAGGTGTGAAGGCGGCGCTTTCTCGTCAGGTGTTGCAAGGTTTGCCTGCTTCTCAAGGTGTTACAAGGTGCTGCCTCTCTTCAGTGTTGGAAGGTGCTGCTCTCTCAGGTGTTGCAAGGTGTGCTCTCTCAGGTGTTACAAGGTGCTGCTCTCTCAGGTGTTGCAAGGTGCTGCTCTCTCAGGTGTTGCAAGGTGCTGCTCTCTCAGGTGTTACAAGGTGCTGCTCTCTCAGGTGTTCGAGAAGGAGAGAGACTGACATACCTGTTATCACCTCTCATTCCCTCTCAGTTCAATTAAAATAAATTCAATTCAATTCAAGGGGCTTTATTGGCATGGGAAACATATGTTAACATTGCCAAAGCAAGTGAGGTAGATGATATACAAAAGTGAAATAAACAATAAAAATGTTCAGTAAACATTACACTCACAGAAGTGTAAGTTTGTGTGCAGTTTTTACTCCTCACATACTCTTAGATCAGCCTCTCCCTGAGTCAGTGCTATTTCTGTCAGGGTCCTGGTCCAGTTCTGGGTCACCCCATTAGTCCTTTCCATGGGGGGGGAGGGGGTCCTTCCTCCCTATCCTTGCTTCTCTCTCCAGGGTTCAACCTTCCCACAGATGGTCCCTCGGTCTGGTAAAACATACGCATGCACACTTGCACACTTGCAACCAACACACACACACACACACACACACACACACACACACACACACACACACACACACCACACACACACACACACACGCACACACACGCACACACACGCGCACACACACACACGCAGCACGCACGCACGCACGCACGCACGCACGCACACACACACACACACACACACACACACACACACGCGCACACACACACACACACGCACACCCCACACACACACACACACACACACACACACACACACACACACACACACACACACACACACACACACACACACACACACACACACACACACACACACACACACACACACACACCCATCAGCCAGACTGCAGGTGCAGCCATCCCAGGCCATAAAGCCCTCCATTGCAGCGCTCCCAGTCTGACACCATCCTCTCCAAATGTAAGACCTCTCATCGCAATTAGGAAGCCCGTACGAGACCTTCTGCATCGCAAATGACACCCTATTCCCTGTGTAGTACACTACTTTTGACCAAAGACCATTGGCCCTGCTCAGAAGTAGTGCACTATGTAGGGAATAGGGTCCCAATTTGGGAAGAATCCAATACAGACCAGACCCCTCCGATCCCCGGCTACATGTTAGCGTTAGCCAATACAGACCAGACGCCTCCGATCCCCGGCTACATGTTAGCGTTAGCCAATACAGACCAGACGGCTCTGTACCCAGGCTACATGTTAGCGTTAGCCAATACAGACCAGACGCCTCCGATCCCCTGCTACATGTTAGCGCTAGCCAATACAGACCAGATGCCTCCGATCCCCGGCTACATGTTAGCGCTAGCCAATACAGACCAGATGCCTCACGATCCCTGCACATGGTTAGCGCTAGCCCAATACAGACCAGATGCCTCCGATCCCGGCTACATGTTAGCGTAGCCAATACAGACCAGATGCCTCGCGATCCCCTGCTACATGTTAGCGCTAGCCAATACAGACCAGAGCCTCCGATCCCCGGCTACATGTAGCGTAGCCAATACAGACCAGACGCCTCCGATCCCCGGCTACATGTTAGCGTTAGCCAATACAGACAAGACGCCTCATCCCCTGGCTACATGTTAGCGTAAGCCAATACAGACCAGACGCTCCGATCCCCGGCTACATGTTAGCGTTAGCCAATACAGACCAGACGCCTCCGATCCCAGGCTACAACGTTAAGCGTTAGCCAATACAGACCAGACGCCTCCGATCCCCGGCTACATGTTAGCGCTAGCCAATACAGACCAGACGCCTCCGATCCCAGGCTACATGTTAGCGTTAGCCAATACAGACCAGATGCCTCAATTCCCCGGCTACATGTTAGCGTTAGCCAATACAGACCAGATGCCTCAATTCCCCGGCTACATGTTAGCGTTAGCGGCTACAAGTTTACAGGTATGATGCATTCTACCTGAACAAATAAAACAAGATGTAATTTTTTTTATTATTCTAGCTGGGTTTACGACTTCCTAATCCACAGTCATGTTTCCACAGTCATGTTTCCACAGTCATGTTTCCACAGTCATGTTTTCCACAGTCATGTTTCCACAGTCATGTTTTCCTAGTGTTTGGTCAGCTCTGCTTATTAACTATGGACAAAGGTTATTCTTATGTGCACTCTAAACACAGGAATACATTGAAAACAACTTGGTCTTTCATAGCAATTGTTTAACACATGGTATTGTGGGTGTTATATACAGTTGAAGTCGGAAGTTTACATACACCTTAGTCAAATACATTTAAACTCTGTTTTTCACAATTCCTGGCATTTAATCCTAGTAAACATGTCCTGTTTTAGGTCAGTTAGGATCACCACTTTATTTTAAGAATGTGAAATGTCAGAATAATACTAGAGAAAATGATTTATTTCAGCTTTTATTTCTTTCATCACATTCCCAGTGGGTCAGAAGTTTACATACACTCAATTAGTATTTGGTAGCATTGCCTTTAAATTGTTTAACTTGGGTCAAACGTTTCAGGTAGCCTTTCACAAGCTTCCCACAATAAGTTGGGTGAATTTTGGCCCATTCCTCCTGACAGAGCTGGTGTAACTGAGTCAGGTTTGTAGGCCTCCTTGCTCGCACATGCTTTTTCAGTTCTGCCCACAAATATTCTAAAGGATTGAGGTCAGGGCTTTGTGATGGACACTCCAAAACCTTGACTATGTTGTCCTTAAGCCATTTGACCCAAGTTAAACAGTTTAACAGACACATCTCAACATCAACGGGCACGGTTGCGGGCACGGTTGTAGACGTCGTTCTGATTGACGGAATCAGGCCTACTTAGTGACCTGCCCTTGGAGATTTCCTTTTCCAAATACAATACTATCTATGTGAAAGACTGAGACGTGGGACAGTGTGTGTGTGTGTGTGTGTGTATGTGTGTGTGTTTGTGCGTGCGTGCGTGCGTGCGTGTGCATGTGCGTGCGTGCGTGCGTGCGTGCGTGCGTGCGTGCGTGTGTGTGTGGTGTGTGTTGTGTTTGAGCCAAGGTAGCAGCAAGGTCTGTCAGGATCAGGAAACATTCTCGACGTCCTGATTCTGGAATCTAGTTTAGAGGAAAAAATACTGAAATCGTAACTTCAGTCACCCTTGAGATATCCTCTCAGGTTCTTTAACCAGCGCAGCTGACCTTAACCTGCTGCGTTTGTCCAAACATAAATAATTTCAGGTTTCTTTAGACTAAAGTCGCCTGTTTGTTAAATCATGACGACAACAAAAACCTGTACAAATCCCAGGGCAGACAGCTATCTTCACAGCTTTCTGATTTCTACCGATGAATGCGCGAGTAACGCTGGCCTTTCTGCAACTGAACGGGGGGGGGGGGGGAGAAGAAAAATTTTTATTGGCAAGTTAGAAATGTTTGTGAAGAAAAAGATGTGACGAGGATGGAGGAATTTTGTGACTTTGATGTTGGTAGTAGGTGTCTGCTTCTGCTGTTTGAAGAACCTATATCTCTCTGTTCCTCTCTGCCTCCCAAACGGCTCTCTAGTCCCTCGCTGGTCCCTCGCTGGTCCGAAGTAGTCCCATTTGGGGGGTCCCATTTGGGACAGACCCTATCTCTCTCTGACTGAGTCTTTAGAATTAGGAGGCATCAGATCTTAGCAAGCTGGTTAATGTTGCCTGAGACACAGCAGCCTCTGAAGACAGGAAGCAGTTCAATTGGTTTCATCAGAGACACAGCAGCCTATGAAGACAGGAAGCAGTTCAATTGGTTTCATCAGAGGAAATATAATGGACTAATTGCATTTCTAAGGTACAAAATGCAGATGCTAATTAGTGGAACATGATTGATATATCTGGAGCTGGGCTTATTGATCCTGTCATCTTGTTAACGGGCTTTTTAACTGACGCTCAGAGAGGTATTAGATTAGACACACACACACACCAGCGAGTGAATGGACACACACACCAGCGAGTGGGACACACACACACTAGCGAGTGAACACACAAACACAGCAGTGAGTGGACACACACACACACACACACCAGCGAGTGGACACACACACACACACCAGGAAGTGGACACACACACACACACAGACAACACAGGTATTAGATGATGCTAAGAAATAATTACTCCAAAATTATTCATGTGTTCAGCTGAACACAACAAATTAAGTTTGGGCGTCCAGATCTGGCAGGATGAACAAACGCACGCAAATTGATAAAGAACGGAGGAAGGTTGGAGAAGAGATGGGGGGGGGGAAGGAAGCCGAAAACTAACAACCTTAAGCAGATGTAACCTACAGTGTTGCCTACAGTCTTAGAAGTAAAGATGCCTGGAAGAACATTTTAGGTTGCCACACCGGGGGAAACTTTCCCCTCTGAAAAGGGTTGAACCCGGAAACTTTTTTGTGATGGGAGGGGTTAAATTTTGAACTTTAAAAAAAATAAAAAATAAAAATGTATTGTAGAGTTGGCAGCCTATCAGATTGGAGGAGTGTTCCTATTGGAGGCACAGATTGCAGATTGTTTATTTCGGCCTTCATTGCGGAAATGTCATTCCTGTTCGTCATCAAGTTCGCTCACTGCAAATCAAATTGTACCTTGAAAATGTATGTATATTACATATTCTAATACAATATTAACATTTCTGATTACATGTAGTAATAGGCTCTTGAGGAAATCATACTAGCTATGAAATTGTCAGTGTTCAACTTAATAACATGTGATGACGATACCACAGAACAGACAAACAGGAATGACATTTACTGTAACGGGTGGCCTTAAGAAGATCTAGCTTAAAGCCACGCCCCATACTAAGCCACGCCTCCACTCTAGGGTTGAACGATTAAAGATGATTCTAAGAATCCCTGAACTAAACCACTCTAGGGTTGAACGATTAAAGATGATTCTAAGAATCCCTGAATAAACCATCTAGGGCTTGGACGATTAAAGAATGATTCTAAGAATCCTGAACTAAACCACTCTAGGGTTGAACGATTATAGATGGATTCTAAGAATCCCTGAACTAAACCACTCTAGGGTTGAACGATTAAAGATGATTCTAAGAATCCCTGAACTAAACACTCTAGGGTGACGATTAAAGATTGATTCTAGAATCCTGACTAAACCCAAAGGTGCATTTGACTAAGAAATTGGTTCCTTGAGTATCTCCAGGGTTCGAGTCGAGTCACCACTAACTGTTGTGTAGAGGAAAGGTCATTAATAATAGCTCTAACCACTCCGCCCCTAGTCTGGTAGCTCTCCAAAGTAGAAGACAGGAACACCTCAGGATTGGACAGTAATATGCTGATCAGCTCTACAACTTTACTCGTGTCTCACCAGGACAACAAACAAGGGATGAATTGAGAACATATTGTGTGTCCCATTTTCTGTGTGTGTGTGGTGTGTGTGTGTGGTGTTGTGGGTGTGTGTGTGTGTGTGTGTGTGTGTGTGTGTGTGTGTGTGTGTGTGTGTGTGTGTGTGTGTGTGTTGTGTGTGTGTGTGTGTGTGTGTGTGTGTGGTGTGTGTGTGTGTGTGTGTGTGTCTGTGTGTGTGTGTGTGGTGTGGTGTGGTGTGTGTGTGTGTCGGGAAATGAGAGCACACAATATGTTTCAATTCATCCCTTGTGTGTGTGTGTGTGTGGTGTGTGTGTGTGTGTGTGTGTGTGTGTGTGTGGTGTGTGTGTGTGTGTGTGTGTGTGTGTGTGTGTGTGTGTGTGTGTGTGTGTGTGTGACGTGTGAATTTTTTATGTGGTGTGTGTGGTGTTGTGTGTGTATCGTGTGTACGTGTGAATTATTTATGTTGGTGTGTGTGTGTGTGTGTACGTGTGAATATTTTGTGTGTGTGTGTGTGTGTGTGTGTGTGTGTGTGTGGTGGTGTGTGTGTGTGTGTGTGTGTGTGGTGCGTGTGCGTGTGCGCGTGTGTGCCTGCGCCTGTGTGTGTCACACACACAGCTGCAAGAGTTGTCCCTTTAATTGCATCAGATATGAACTCTATTCCGTATTATACAATTACACTTTAATCATATAATTAGTCTACAATAATTGCATTCAAGAACGAATATGTATGACCAGAGCTCATAGGGCACATTTGGGCCACAGACCTAGATGCAAGCTAAACAAAACAAGGTCAGTAAATAAGGAAATAATGACTGTTCTGGAGCCAGTTTGCAGCTGTCAGAGCTGTTAGAGCTGTTAGCTGTTGTTCGTTTAGCTGTCCTGTTTAGCTGTCAGAGTTTTAGCAGCTGTTGTTAGCTGTTGTTAGCTGTTCGAGTGTGTTTGTTACTGTTTAGTTAGCTGCTGTTTAGAGCTGTCAGAGCTGTTGTTAGCTGTTGTTAGCTGTGCAGAGTGTTGTTGTTAGCTGTTATTAGCTGTTACGAGCTGTTGTAGCTGTCAGAGCTGTTTAGCTGTAGAGCTGTTAGCCTGTCAGTAGCTGTTGTTAGCTGTTTGTTAGCTGTTGTTGCTGTTAGAGCTGTTAGAGTGTTGTTAGCTGTCAGAGCTGTTGTTTGTAGCT
>NW_019946813.1:0-12472 GCF_002910315.2 Salvelinus sp. IW2-2015 | reverse complement strand
CCGGAGAGATTACCATCTGTATAGCTACAGCTACCATCTGTACGTTAGCTACCCAGCTACCATCGTAGTAGCTACCAGCTACCATCGTGATAGCTACCAGCTACCATCTGTAGTAGCTACCAGCAATACCATCTGTATAGCTACCAGCTACCATCTGTAAGTAGCTACCAGCTACCATCTGTAGTAGCTACAGCTCCACATCTGTTAGTAGCTACCAGATACCATCTGTAGTAGCTACCAGCTACCATCTGTAGTAGTACCAGCTACCAATCTGTAGTAGCTACCAGCTGACCATCTGTAGTAGCTACCAGCTACGCACCAATCTGTAGTAGCTACCAGCTACCATCTGTAGTAGCTACCAGCTACCATCTGTAGTAGCTACACTACACCAGTACGTTGGACAGCAGCACTATCCCTGGAATCACCAGTCCCTGATATCATCATACACAGATAACAGTAATGAGGGCTTTGTGGCCTGAAAGGGACTTGAACATTAGACAAATGACCCAGTAATCTTACTGATGTGTCTGAGTAATGACATAACTGGTACACTTCATTATTGGAACAGAGAGAGAGAGAGAGAGAGAGGTAATGTGGCTAATGCATTAATGTGGCTAATCCCTTAATGTGGCTAATGCTATTAAATTCACAGGGATTTACTGAGGGTTGTTGGTGGTTCCATAGTCTACTACAGTGTTTCTCAACTCCAGTCCTCCAGTACCCCCAAACAATACACATTTTTTGTCAAGCACACTTGATTCAACTTGTCAACTAATTGTGGGCTTGATGATTAGTTGACAAGTTGAATCAAGTGTGCTTGACAAAAAATGTGTATTGTTTGGGGGTACTGGAGGACTGGAGTTGAGAAACACTGTAGTAGACTCAGGTGAGTTTTGTCTGGGGGCACAACAAAAATGTGGGCAGTTGGGGAGACTGGAGCGGTACCTCACCTTTACATAACCCTTTCTGGTGGGCGGAGACTTTAATTTTACATTTTTATTTAATCTTTATTTAACTAGGCATGGCCTAGGAAGAGTGGGTTAACTGCCTTGTTCAGGGGTAGAACGACAGATTTTTACCTTGTCAGCTCGGGGATTCGAGCTTGAAACCTTCCGGTTACTAGGCCAACGCTCTAACCACTAGGCTACCTTCCGCAAGTGGGGATATTTAAAACTGTCCTACATCACGTCTCCTGTGCCACTAGCGGCGCTTAAACTCTACACCACTTTTATTCTCCCCACAGAAATGCATACAAGTACCTCCCTCGTCCTCCCTTTGGCAAATCTGACTCCATGATGTACGCAATACAGAAGTGGTCCAATGAAGTAGGCGCAAGACTGTACGGACTAGGATATGTTGCGGGATTTATCTCATAGTATTGAAGAGTTTACCACAACAGTCACGGGCTTCATCAATAAGTGCATAGACGATGTCGTCCCCACAGTGACTATAAGAACGTATACAAACCAAAAACCATGGATAACAGGCAATATCCACGCTGAGCTAAAGGCTAGAGCTACCGCTTACAATGTACGGGACACGGACATGGATACGTACAAGAAATTCCGCTACGACCTCCGATGAGACATCAAACAGGCAAAAGGTCAATATAGGAGGAAGGTGGAATCCTATTACACCGGCTACGACGCTCGTCGTATGTGACAGGGCTTGCAGACGATAAAGGATTACAAAGGGAAACCCAGCCGTGAGCTGCCCAGCGATGCAAAATTCCCAAACAAACTAAATGTCTTTTATGCTAGCTTTGAGGAATATAACACTGTGCCTTGCATGAAAGCCCCTGTTTTTTCCGGATGACTGTGTGAGCTTTCTCTCCATGGCTGATGTGAGCAAAACATTTAAACAGGTTAACAATCACAAGGCCGCCGGACCAGATGGAATACCAGGGCGCGTTATCAAAGCATGCGCAGACCAGCTGGCAAGTGTCTTCACAGACGTTTTTCAATCTCTCCTTGTCCCAGTCTGTACTCCCAACATGTTTCAAGCTTTCAATGCTTTCGACACCTTTTAGAATCCATGCCCCCATGCCCCCCCCCCCCCCCCCCAACCCCCTCCGATGAACTGAGGCTGTTCTGAGGGCAAAAAAACAAGGGGTGCAAACTCAATATTAGGAAGATGTTCTTAAATGTTTTTGTACACTCAGTCTGTAGCTAATGTAGGTTTTCATTCAATTGGCGACATATTCCATGCAGATATTACAAAATACTGAGATTAGTTTCCATCAAATTGCGGATGAAAGGATGTGCGTGATGACATACAGTAGGTACACATAAAATAAAATAAAATTTGCGGTTAAATTCTCATGTTCTGAATAAATGGGTTTCCATCGCATTTTCATCTCTACTAATGGTTTTGTCACAAAAAAATGTTGGGATAGCCTAGCTACATTATGAGATTATAATGGACAAAATAGCGAGATTTCTTTCTATTTGTCAAACGGCAGTCCGAGCATCGTGATGTCACCAGATAAGACCTCGATATTTATTGGAAAGGAGCGTCAAATACCGTGCACTTTCACGACCCTGTGAAGTTCATCATCATTTCTTGAATCTGTAGCCAAAAATAAACTGCATGGTTTCCCCGAGTCGTAGTGGAGGACCACACAACGTATCATTGTGTGGCTTCGAAATCTGCTTATTTCCACTTTTTTCTCGCATTAAACATGAGACAGAAAAAAGATCCCACCTGTCTGCGGATTTTGTGTTTATCGACATTTGTAAAGTTTACCAACTAGTGCAGCGAAGTTGGGAAGCAAGTTCAGGAAGTGTTTTAACAAATAAAAACAACAATAACACAATAAACACAAACATGCACCGACATGAAAACAGAGTCAGCAACACCTGAAGGAAAGAACCAAGGGGAGGGACAGATACAGGGAAATAATCAAGGAGGTGATGGAGTCCAGGGGAGGGACAGATACCGGGAAGATATCAAGGGAGGTGATGGAGTCCAGGTGAGGGACAGATACAGGGAAGATAATCAAGGAGGGATGGAGTCCAGGTGAGGGACAGATACAGGGAGAATAATCAGGAGGTGATGGAGTCCAGGTGAGGGACAGATCCGGGAGAATAAAAGGCGTGATGGATCCAGGTGAGGACATACAGGGAAGATAATCAAGGAGGTGATGGAGTCCAGGTGAGGGACAGATACAGGGAAGGTAATCAAGGAGGTAATGGAGTCCAGGTGAGTGACAGATACAGGGAAATAATCAAGGAGGTGATGGAGTCCAGGTGAGGGACAGATACAAGGAAGATAATCAAGGAGGTGATGGAGTCCCAGGTGAGGGACAGATACAGGGAAAAAGATATCAAGGAGGTAATGGAGACAGGTGAGTGACAGATACAGGGAAGATAATCAAGGAGGTGATGGAGTCCAGGTGAGTGACAGATACAGGGAAGATAATCAAGGAGGTGATGGAGTCCAGTGAGGGGACGATACAGGAAGATAATCAAGAGGTGATGGAGTCCAGGGGAATGACAGATATAGGAGGATAATCAAGGAGGTGATGGAGTCCAGGTTAGTGACGCTACAGGGAGATAATCAAGGAGGTGATGAGTCCAGGTGAGGGACAGATATAGGGAAGATAATAAGGAGGTGATGGAGTCCAGGTGAGTGACAGCTACAGGGAAGATAATCAAGAGGTGATGGAGTCCAGGTGAGTGTCATGAGACGCAGGTGCGTGAGACGATGGTGACAGGTGCGTGAGACGATGGTGACAGGGGTGCTTGACGTGTGACAGTGTGCTTGACGATGGTGACAGGTGCGCTTGACGATGGTGACAGGTGCGCTTGAACGATGGTGACAGGTGCGCTTGACGATGGAGACAGGTGCGCTTGACGATGGTGACAGGTGCGCTTGACGATGGAGACAGGTGTGCTTGACGATGGTGACAGTGTGCGAGATAATGAGCAGCCTGATGACCTAGAGGCCGGAGAGTTTACATGACAGTCGTGATAAATAAAAAGGTTTGACTGAAACCTGGTTCATGTCAACTTTGGCTTCTTCATACAACAGATCTGACTCTTCATACAACAGTGTCAGGACCCGGTGCGAGAAACAGTCACTAATAATTGGCAGAAACCCAGAAGATGAGGCAGACACAGCAGTACTTAGAGATGGTGGTTTAATAAAAATAGATATCTTCCAAAATACAAAGAAAATCACAAAGTGGTAAAACAGCAAGGGAAAAAACAAATCTCAAAAGACTAATCCAAAAAATACACGAGAACAAAACCAGAGAACCTGGAAATCACCACAGAGAAAATATAAGATCACAACAAGGCTTGGGCTGGGGCTGGGTGCTAACATACACACTGAGCAAGGAACTAAGGAACACACAGGGTTAAATACTAACAAGGGAATACTTACAGGTGCAAACAATAATTAGGGCAAGAAAAACAAAAGGTACAAAAAAGGTGCAAGGGGACATCTAGTGAACAAAACCTGAACAGTCCCTGGCCAAAACCTGACAGAATCCCCCCCCTAGGAAGGCCTCCTGACGATCCTACAGCTTCTCAGGGTGGAGGGTCCTGAACTGACGAATGAGGTCAGGGTCCAGTATGTCTTGGCAGGAACCCAGGAGCGCTCCTCGGGACCGTAGCCTTCCCAGTCCACCAGATACTGCCAGGACCGCTGCACCCGGCGGGATCCAGTATCCGACTGGACGGTAATATAGCCGACGGCCTCCCGATGAATACGGGGCGGAGGGGGAGGTCTGCCTGCCGGATAAGGGGGAGAAAAAACAACAGGTTTAATAAAGAAATGTGAAACGTGGGATTAATTTTAAGGGATCTGGGTAAGTGCAGGCGAAAAGTAACGGGGTTCACTTCTGGCAACCTTAAAGGGACCGATGAATTTCTGGTACAGTTTGCGAGACTCCACCGTAGCGGTAAATTCTTGTTGGAGCCATACTCTCTGACCGAGGCGCAGGGTAGGCCGGGACGGCGACCGTCTTGTTGGCTTTGTTGGTACCTCTGTGAGGAACGCAGAAGATTAAGACGGGCCTTCTTCCACGTAAGCCGACAGCGTCTGATGAACCTCGAGGCTGAGGCACACTGACTTCTGCCTCCTGGTCCCGGGAACAATGGAGGAGCATACCAACTGACACTCGTGCGGGGACATACCAGTGGAGGAGGAACACAAGGTGTTGTGCGCGTACTCAGCCCAAACCATGAAGGATGACCATGTGGACGGTTGTTGGAGACCATACATCTGAGGGTGGTTCCAGCTCTTGATTCTCCTCTCGGTTTGGCCATTGGACTCCGGATGGTACCCTGAAGATACCATCCACTGGCAGTGGCCCTATGAGTTGGCAGAAGGCCTTCCAAACCTTGAGGCGACTGGGGACCTCTGTCGGAAACCATATCTTGCGGAATGCGAAGACTCGGAACACATGGTTAATCACCAACTCAGCCGTTTCCTTGGCAGAAGGTACTTAGTCAGGGAACGAACCTGCCGCCTTAGAAAACCTGTCGATGATGAACTAGGATAGTAGTATACCATGGGACGAGGAAGGCAGTAATAAAGTCCAATGAGATTGGGACCAGGGTCGGTGGGGAATAGATAGAGGGTGAAGGAGTCCTTGAGGGCGGAGGTGAGAAGATTTGCCCTGGCAGCACACGGAACAGGCCTGGACGAAAGTGGCAACGTCTTCTTTTATGGTGGGCCACCAGAATTACGGTGGATGAACTCCAAGGTGCGACCTATCGCCCGGTGACAGGTGAGGCGAGAGGAGTGCCCCCACAGAAGGACCTTGCTGCCTTGGAACAAACAACCGATTGGCAGGACCTCCTCCAGGGCCCGGTTTCGATGGCTTGGGCTTGTTTCACGGTATCCTCCACTTGCCACGAGATCGGAGCACGATCTTAGCGGCCGGAAGGACAGTCATGTCAGTATCTTCTCGAATGGCAGGAGAGTAGATTCGTGACAAGGCGTCCGGTTTGAGATTCTTCGACCCGGGTCTATAGGTGAGGATAAACTGAAATCGCTGAAGAAAAGAGACCATCGAGCTTGTCTGGAGTTCAATCCGCTTCGCCTGCTGGATATACTCCAGATTTTGTGGTCCGTAAGCACTTGAAACGGTTGAGAACCCCTCTGAGCCAGTGTCCTCCATTCCTTCAATGCCATCTTAACCGCTAGGAGTTCACGATCCCCCACATCGTAATTCCCTCTCGGCCGGGGTAAGCCGTGAGAGAAGAAGGCGCAAGGATGAAGTTTTCTTGTCTTCCACCCCTCTGAGACAGGACAGCTCCAACCCCAACTTCTGATTGCGTCTACCTCACCACAAAAGGTTCAAATCCGCCGTTGTAAGTGTCAGAATGGGAAGCAGAGAGGATAGCGCTGCTTGAGTCCTTGGAAGGCCGTCTCCGCTTCTCTTCCCACAGAAACTTGTGTTGCACCCTTGTTACAGCTGAGAGAGGGGCTGCCACGTGCTGAAGTTCTTGATGAACTTGCGGTAAAGAGTTGGTGAAGCCCAGGAAACGCTAACTTCTGAACGGACTTGGGGGTGGGCAATCCGCTACCGCCCTCCTTCTTGGGGTCCATCTGGACTCGACGGGTTCCACTACAAATCCCAGGAAATTGTACTCGGGAGGAAGGAATTCACATTTTTTCCGGCTTAAAGTACAAATGGCTGTCAAGGAGGCGTTTGAGTACTTGTCTGACATGCTTAGTGTGTTTCTTGAAGGGAGCTCGAAAAGATGAGGATGTCATCCAAGTAAACACAACACGAAGATGTTTAAGCATATCCTAAGCACATCGTTTATGAGCGCTTGGAACACAGCCGGCGCGTTGGTCAAGGCCGAAGGGCATCACCAGTAATGTAGTTGACCAGTAGGCGTGTTGAAAGCGGTCCTTCCACTCGTCACCGGGTTGATCGCCACCAAGATGGTATGCGTTCCGCAGGTCAAGCTTAGTGAAGACAACTGCTTCCCTGGAGCAGCTCAAAGGCTGTGGCCATAAGGGGTAGCGGGTAGCGGTTAACGGACGGTTATGGCATTAAGTCCCCGGTATCGATGCAAAGGACGTAATCCCCCGTCTTTTTTGGCCACAAAAAAACCCTGCTCCAGCCGGCGAGGTGGATGGACCGCATGAGGCTGCTCTGCCAGAGCGTCTTGATGTAGGTATCTCATAGCAGTCGTTCGGGGGAGATAGGGAAAAGATCCGACCCCTGGGGGGCCAGGTGCCAGAAACAGTCGATGGGGCAATCGTAAGGGTCTATGGGTTGGTAGTTTGGTGGCCCTCTGTTTGCTAAATACTGGTTGAGGTCATGGTAACACTCGGAACGTCGGGACAGGTCGATGGATTCTAGAGACTCGGAGGGGAACTCGGGGAACTTGGGAAGATACAAGTGGCTTGGCACGTAGGACCCCCACTGCTTGATAGTGCCCACAGACCAGTCGATGTGAGGGTTATGGCTGTGAAGCCAGGGGTATCCTAAGGACGAGAGGGAACTATCAGAAGCACGAGGTCAGATGAAAGTTCATCACTTCCTGGTGTTGGAACTGAAAGTCGCAAGGGGGTAGTGACACGAGTGACAAGTCCAGATCCCAAAGGGGCTTCCATCCAACGTATAACCCTTATGGGTCACTTAGAGGTTCAGAGGAAACGCCATTCTCCGTCGCCAGCACCCCATCCATGAGTTACCTGCGGCTCCAGGAGGTCACCAAGGCTTGAAGGGGAACTCGTGTTGTTCCGGAAAGGGTAACCTGGAATAGCAGGCCCGGGAAGTGGATGCGATGGGAGGAGGTTATGTTTCCCGTTACAGTCCCCCAGGCCTGCACGGGAGAGTGCGTTTTCCCTGGAGCCCGGGACACGTGGCAGAGGAAGATGCCCGGTTTGCCGCAATATAGACAGCATCGCTCCCTCATCGGGGGGGCGGCGGTCCTTCTCAAGCTGGAGTATCGTCCAATCCTGCATTGGGTCCGGTGGAGTCAGCTGAGGATAAAGGGAGACTCGGAGCTGGACCGATAGAGCTAAGGGTGAGGAAGATCTACGGTTGAAGCTCTCTCTCTCTCAGACCGCTGGTCTTACTGCGTGAAGCCAACTTGATCAGGGATCCGGGTGTCTGGTGGTCCGAGTGGCCATTCATTTGATGGTGTCGGAAAGAACCCTACAAACAGCAACACTGTGAGCGCCGTCGTCGTCCAGCACTCGCTGCTCCGACCGTGTGGAGACTTTGGATAGGCATAGACCACTCACGCGCGCCGACAACTGGCGGAGAGTCCAGTGAGCGTTTTGGCTGAGTCAGGACCGCTGAGGAACTCTGAAACAATCTCGCTGATCTCAAGCAAAGGTAGAGTAGCTGGCACAGCAGGGCTTTGGCATCCCACACAGCAGTAGAGCCCAGGCCTAGGGGCTTTTTCCGGTACAGCAGGGTGGATGATATAATGCTCATCTTGGACCGGTTCGGTGGGAAACGACGAGGGTTGCAGCTCGAACGGAGAGAGAAACTTGGGTGAACAACCCTATACAAACACTTCGGAACACTGAGCACCCGTTGGGGAGTGCGGCATGACGAGTTCAGACCAGGGGTTAACTGCCTCGGGCACTTGAAAATCTGATGAACTGGACAAGAAGCGGTTGCAGAGACATTGATCAGAAATCTGCCTTTATGGAAGTCATCATCTCCGACAGAATGAGAATGTCCAGCCAGTAGAGCCTCTTGCTGAAACCAAGACAGCTTCGTGACGATTGACAGTCCCTCGTGGTGGGACAGCAGGGATAAAAGTCCTGGTGTACTGGCTGCCTCTGGGTTCATATTAATGGCCTCAGTGTTTCTGTCAGGACCCGGTGCGAGAAACAGTCATAATAATTGGCAGAACCCAGAAGATGAGGCAGACACAGCAGACTAGAGATGGTGGTTTAATAAAAATAGATATCTTCCCACATACAAAGAAAATCCACAAAGTGGTAAAAACAGCAAGAACAAACAAATCTCAAAAGACTAATCAAAATCACGAGACAAAACCATGAGAACCTCTGAAAATCCCAGCAGAGAAAATATAAGATCACAACAAGGCTTGGGGCTGGGGCTGGGTGCTAACATAACAAACACTGAGCAAGGAATAAGGAACACACAGGGTTTAAATACTAACAAGGGAGACTTACAGTGCAAAACAATAAATTCGGGCAAGAAAACAAAGGTACAAAAGGTGCAAGGGGGACATTAGTGAACAAAACCTGAACAGTCCTGGCCAAAACTGACACAACAAGATCTGGTTTCTCATAAGGTATAATCTGACGATCTTCATAGGGTATATCTGACCATCTTTTCATAAGGTAATCTGACATCTTCAAAAGGTAATTATCTGACATTTTCCCTAGGTATATCTGACACTTCAATAAGGTATAATCTGACTTCTTCATAAGGTATATCTGACATCTTCATAAGGTATATCTGACATTCTTCATAAGGTATATCTGACTCTTCATATAGGTTATCTGATCTTCTTATAGGGTATACTGCATCTTATAAGGTATATCTGACTTCTTCTAAGGTAATTATCTGACCATCTTCATAAGGATATACTCTGACATCTTCATAAGGTAATATCTGACTTCTTTATAAGGTATATCTGACATCTTCATAGGTATATCTGACATTTCATAAGGTTCTATCTGCATTTCTAAGGTAATATCTGACATCTTCATAGGGTATATCTGACATCTTCATAAGGTATATCTGACATCTTCAATAAGGTCATATCTGATTCTTCATAGGTAATATCTGACATCTTCATAAGGTAATATCTGACATCTTCATAAGGTATATCTGACCTTCTTCATAGGGTATATCGACATCTTCATATAGTTATCTGACATCTTCATAAGGTATATCTGACATCTTCATAGGGTAAATATCTGACACTTCATAAGGTATATCTGACATCTCATCGTTATCTGACATCTCATAGGGTATATCTGACATCTTCATAAGGTATGTCTGACATTCTTCATAAGGTATTATCTGACTTCTTCATTAAGGTATAACTGACATCTTCATAAGGTATATTTGCACTTCTTCATAAGGTATATCTACCTCTTCATAAGGTAATCTGAACATCTTCATAAGGTATCTCTGACTTCTTAAAGGTATATCTGACATCTTCCTAAGGTTATCTGACATCCTCAACGGTAATATCTGACTCTTCATAAGGTTTATCTGACATCTTCATAGGGTTACTATCTGACATCTTCATAAGGGTATAATCTGACTTCTTCATAAGGTATATCGACATTTCATCAGGTATTATCTGACATCTTTCATAAGGTATATCTGACATCTTCATAGAGGTATATCTGACAATCTCATAAAGGTATAAACTGACATCTTCATAAGTGTATATCTGACATCTCATAAGGTTATTGACACTCTTCATAAGGTATATCTGACTCTTCATATAGGTATATCTGACTTCTTCATAAGGTACTATCTGATTCTTCCATAAGGTATATCTCGACTTCTTCATAAGGTATATCTGACTCTTCATAGCGGTATCTGAACATCTTCATAAGGTATATCTGACATCTTCATTAAGGTATATCTGACTTCTTCATAAGGTATATCTACATCTTTCATAAGGTATATCTGAACTTCTTCATAAGGTATATCTGACATCTTCTAAGGTATCATCTGACATCTTCATAAGGGTATATCTGACATCTTCATAATGTAATCTGGACATCTTCCAATAGGGTAATATCTGACATCATTCATAAGGTATATCTGACATCTTCATAAGGTATCTGTACACTTCATAGGGTTAATACTGACATCATTCATAAGGTATATCTGAATCTTCAATAAGGTATATCTGACTTCTTCATCAGGTATAATCTGACTCTTCATCAGGTAATATCTTGACTTATTCATAAGGTATATCCTTTGACATCTTCATAAGGTATATCTGACATCTTCATAAGGTATATCTGACTTTTTATAAGGTATATCTGACATCTTTCATAAGGTATATCTGACATCTTCATAAGGTATATCTGACATCTTCATAAGGTTTTATCTGACATCTTCATAGGGTTATCTGACATCTTCATAAGGTATATCTGACTCTTCATAAGGGGTATATCCTGACATCTTCATAAGTATATCTGACATGCTCCATAAGGTATATCTGACATCTTCATAAGGTAATGGACATCTTCATAAGGTATAACTGACATCTTCAATAAGGCTATATCTGACATCTTCATAAAAAGGTATATCTGCCAATCTTCATAAGGTATATCTGACATCTTCTAAGTTATATCTGACTGTCTTCATAAGGTATATCTGACATCTCATAGGGCTATATTGCAGTCTTCATAAGTAATACTGGAACATCTTCAATAAGGTATATCTGACATCTTCATTAAGGTTTATATCTGACATCTTCATAAGGTATATCTGAACTTTCATAAGGTAATCTGACAATCTTCATAAGGTATAAACTGACATTTCATAAGGTCATATTCTGACATCTTCATAAGTATCTGACATCTTCATAAGTATATCTGACTTCTTCATAAGGTATATCTGACTCCTTCATAGGGTAATAGTCTGACATCTTCATAAGGAATTCTGACTTCTTCCTAGGTATATTCTGAACTTCTTCCATAAGGTATATCTGACCACTTCATAAGGTATATCTGACTTCTTCAGAAGGTATATCTGACATCTTCATAAAGGTAATATCTGACATCTCATAAGTATATCTGACTGCTTCTTTATAAGGTCATAATCTGCCATCTTCAAAGGTAATATCTGACATCTTCATAGGTATTCTGACATCTTCATAAGGTTTATCTGACATCTCATAGGTAAATCTGACACTTCATAATGAAGTATATTCTGACTTCTCATAAGGTTATCTGACATCTTCCATAAGGTATATCTGACATCTTCATAAGGATATCTGACATCTTCATAAGGTATATCTGACATCTTTCATAAGGTATAACTGACATCTTCAATAAGGTATATCTGACATCTTCATAACGGTATCTGACACTTCATAAGGTCTATCTGACATCTTCATAGGTATATCTGACTTCTTCATAAGGTATCTCTGACAATCTTCTAGGGTATATCTGACATCTTCAATAAGGTATAATCGACATATTCATAAGGTAATCTGACATCTTCAATAAGGTATAACTGACATCTTCATCAGGTATAACTGACCATCTTCAATAAGGTATATCCTGAATCTTTCATAAGGTATATCTGACTTCTTCATAAGGTATATCTGACTTCTTCTAGGGTTTATCTGACATCTTCATAAGGTATATCTGACTTCTTCATAAGGTATATCTGACTTCTTCATACGGTCTACTCTTGACATCTTCATAAGGTATATCTACTTCTTCAATAAGGGTATATCTGACATCTTCATAAGGGTATACTGACAATCTTCATATATATTGACCACTTCATAAGGTATATCTGACATCTTCAAAG
>NW_019946812.1:18474-27473 GCF_002910315.2 Salvelinus sp. IW2-2015 | reverse complement strand
CTAGGATCAACGCAAGTATAATCAGATATTGACCTACAAACCTGGTCGACTCATGCGTTCAGTCTCTTGCTCACTAAAACAGAATTGAACTGGAGAAAGCAACTCTCTTCGAAAAGTAAAAGGCATATTGACAGTAGATATTAACTCGAAACCATTCATTCCAGTGAAAACATAAGTCCATATCGTCCAAAACGATTTTGATTTTCGAACATGCAACTACACAGGATACAGAAACAGAGTTTCAACTTCCACAAGATCAAAACGAGGCTTCCTAGCTGCGCAGAGGGCGTTGCCAGAGCCGCCGGGCAGAGGTCTACTCTATACTTGTGTGAGTCGAGAAATATTGAGCTATTTTTAAAAGCACCAAATTCTGCAATTCACCAATTATATCTCCCTGGAGTTGAGATACATGTTATAGGGGCTAAGCTCTTCCACAATTCTACACATTTATACAGTTTCGAAAGCTAATTTTCTGTGATATCTACCAACTATTCTGCATGAGTTGGGAAAGAAACTTCTTCTCAGTATGTTAAATAAGATTTCTGCAACTTGGCAGAAATATGTAAACCCTGGAACGCGCAAGCGGGGCGAACCGACTGTTGTCGTATTTTTAAGACTAGAGAAACAAAATCAAACAACGAAAAAGATCATGGTTCTGGGGATCATTTAAATTCTCGCTCGTAGACTGGTACGAAAAGTAGCGCTCTTATTGATTTGGTGATGTGTCCGAGGCTTCTAATGCAAGTTGTAACTTAGGTTTAAAAGAAAGAGATTTAGGGCGGCTTCCCATTATCATATTTGTTACATACTTATCTAGGTATAAATGGGTTTTAGCGATCATTTATATATTACACTGGGAGGAAGCGCCTACAACGATACACTCCCAATGGGACTATGATATTGGGATGTAAAGAAAAATGTTTATTCGCTGTATTGGAGCGCCGGCACAAGGATTTCAATGGCAAAGACAAAATCCTGGCATTAAGAAACACGTCACACTTTACTTGGAGGACATACTGAATACAAACACCTTAGCTAGATGTGAAAATAAACCGTGGGAGTAACTTCAAAACCCTCCTCGGACCAAAAACGTAAAAATGAAATTACAGTCTATACTAAATTAGATTATACATTTACACATATACGTCATTTAAGACAACGCTCCTCTATTCAGAGCGACTTACAAATGGAAAGTTCATAATAAATTGCAATCCAGGATCCAACCACCGTCGGGAATTGAACACCACAACCCTGGCGTTAGCAAGCGCATGACATCAATACCAACTGGGAGCACACCAGGAATTCATATCGGAAAACTATTGATCGATGGAAACGTGTAAGATAGGATGAGGTTTGTTCATATGGTCATAAGTCATGGGTGCAGACAAACTAACGTATGAGTACTGCCACAAATCGAGACGCCAGACTCCTCACAGCATACTGACAATTAGCAACTTCGAGGTAGGGTCTATGAAATGCAAAACTTCCAGTCAAGAAAACACCTGGAGATTACAAAGTAACTGTCTCAGGATGCAGGAGAAACTAAACACAGCAGAGAGGGAGAGTGGGCCTAATTTTTTGGGTCAATGTAGAAAAATCGGGTTCGAATACAACAAGAGTCAGAATCAAAAACAGTTGGACGGCTGAGAGCAGCCAAAGCGCATGTGTCGGCCTGATTCAGAAGCTCTGTAATGGAAACAGAGAGATGGAGGAGAATGAGAGGAGGTGGAAGAAGAAGAGATGGAGAGACCAAGACTCATGACTGGAGGGCAGGAGCATGACTGGCAGCGGAGCACTCTGGTAGCTCCCTGACTTGGCCTTGCGGCCCGTCTGCAGAAGCCTCCTGACTGGGACACTACATGGCAGGCTCTGGCAGCTACTCCTGACTGGGCTGGCCGCTCTGGCTATAAAGCGCATCAGTCTACTAGACATACGGCATAGACTGCCCGGAACAAGAGACTTCTCAGCGGGCTCCATAAAGCTGACAGGACGGACTTTCTCATCATTAGATTCTGAAGACAGGAGGAAGATTGGAAAAACAGGAGAAGACGGGAAGGACAGGATAGAGACGAAGAGAAGAGGAGACGGCGGGAGGACAAGGAGATTGGAGACGACAAGGGAGATGGAGACATCAGAGAGGCGATTGGGAGTAGGAACAGAGGGTAGATGGGAGAGATGGAGACAGAGAGATTGGAGAGGAGCAGAGATGGAGAACAGATGTAGATGGAGAGAAGCGAGGACACACGAGAGATGGAGAGACAAGAGAGTTTGAGAGAGAGAGAGGATGGAGAGACAGAGAGAGGAAAGGACAGAGAGATGGAGAGACAGAGAGGATGGGAAGACAGAAGACTGAGAGAATTTGGAGCAAGCATAGAGAGCATGAGAGACAGAGAGATGGAGAGACAGAGAGATGGAGAGACAGCGAGATGAGAGACAGAAGACGATGGAAAAAACAGAGAGACGGAGAAGACAGAGAGACGCGAGAGACCAGAGAGCTCTACGGGAGAACAGAGAGATGGAGAAGAACAGAAAGATGGAGAGACAGAGAGATGGAACAGAGAGACTGGAGAGACAAGAGAGACAGACGAGCTAGGGAGAGAGAGAGATGGAGAGACAGCAGAGATGGAGATGACCAGGGGACAAGGAAGATGAGAGACAGAGAGGATGGAGAAGAGAGGATGGAGAGGACAGAGAGACTGGAAAGACAGAGAAAGATGGAGAGAACAGAGAGATGGAGAGACAGAGAGACGAGAGATGGAGAGACAGAGAGATGGAGACGACGAAGAATGGAGAGCAGAGGAATGGAGAGACCAGAGAGGTAAGAGAGACAGAGAAAGATGGAGCGACAGAGAGATGCGACCACAGCATGCGCTTTAAATTTAGAGTAGAAGGCCGTCAAGATTTGAGTACTTAGAGCCGTCCCTGCTGCGGGCACTGGCTGAGACCAATGAAGAGTGGCACAGAATACTGTACTAGTGGAGGGCAAATAGAGGGTAGAGGGGCAGTACAGCAGGAGCCCAGCTGAACAACAGAGGGTAAAGGGGCAGTACAAGCAGAGACCCAGCCAGAACAACAGAGGTAAGAGGGGCAGTAAGAGCAGAGCCCAGCAGAACAAGCAAGCACGGGTTAAGAGAGGGCAAGTACAGGCAGAGACCCGAGCCAAACAGACAGAGGGTAGAGGGGAGTACAGAAAGCCCCAGGCCAGAACATACAGAGGGTAGAGGGGCAGCTAACGCAGGCAGAGCCCAGCCAGAAAAACAAGGGCAAGTACAGCAGAGCCCAGCCTGAACCAGAAGGGTAGAGGGGCCAGTCTAACAGGCTAAAGACCTAAGCTCCAGAAGCGAAGCAGAGGTGGCGCAGTAGAGCAGAGCCGCAGCCACAAACAAACAGAGAGTAGAGGGGCAGTACACGCTAGACCCAGCCTGAAACAACAGAAGGGTAGAGGGCGTAAACAAGCAGACCCCCAGCCAGAACAACAGAGGGTAGAGGAGAAACATAAAGCACAGCCAGCCTGAACAACAAGAAAGGTGAGAGGGCAAGTACAGCAGGAGCCCAGCCTGAACAATGCAGAGGGTAGAAGCGGGCTAGTACAGCAGAGCACCAGCCTTGAACCATCAGAGGGTAGAGGAGGCAGTACAGGCAGAAGCCAAGCCAGGGTCCAGGAGGGAAGCTGCCGGTCTGACAGAGGTTAGCAGTGGTTAGAGGGTCAACTACTAAATGAAGATAGCTAGCAGGAATCACAGCGTAACTCTTTTTAGCACTGACAGGGAATGGTCCTGTGTATGTCGCTTCCGCGTTCTATTAGGCAACGGTGAGAAGTATCACAGCTGAGTGAAAAAATATATATATTCAAAATGGATAAATGCTATTTTTGCATTAGATACTGAGGTACCTGGATAGTACTTCTGTGTGCACCAACCTGTTTCTCTGCTCGGACTTCTCCAAGGACCTCTACTAACTACCGATTAATGTTCTATCATATAGTTGGCAGGTTAGTTAAGTGAATACACGACTGAACGATATCCGAATCAGAATGGTAGACTGAACGGATAAGTCGGTGTCAATATTCCTATCAGAACGCGTACGCATCATACCTTGTCAGTGAAGCCTTCCACATAAACAGACACAATCCTCAGGATATCACACAGAGCGGATCTGCAAACTACACAGCAAATTACAGAAACAGATTGCAGAAACAATCCCTAATAAGACTTTTCCAGAAATCCTGGTCTGAAGAATTCCCTTCCGCCAAACCAGAGATCCGGTGATTTCAGAAGGTTTCCGAAGTTGTGCACCCCCACCCCCCCTCAGATCATCAGCACATCTACATACTCCAGCCCAGGGGGAGAGCCCCAGAGGGAGAGCACAGGGGAGGAACCACTACCCAGAGCCAGGAGATGTCCTACCTCCTCCAGACCTACCTGCTCCTCATCGAGTAAGCTCACAAGACCTTCCACTCCCTCTCTCTGAGGGCGAGCAAAATGAGGGCCGTCTTTCCTCATCAGAGCGTGCTTTGTGAGGCGTCTCTTCCTCTCGTCTAACACCATCATCATCCCACCTTCATCTCGCAGGTTCCAGCTGCTGGTTTGTAATCGGGGAACTCGAGTCTCCTCCTGTTGGGGAGGGATATGATGTCCTTACTTCATATCCTGTTTATCCAATCATATCTACCGACCTCATATCCTGTTTATCAATCATTTTTACGGACCTCAATATCAATCATTTTGTATAACATCATGATCCTAAATATTTTAACTACATCATAATCCTGTTCAATCAACAGCATTTTACTACAGGTAACTATATCAATGCTTACCCTCATCTTTAATCAATCATTTTTAACTACATCATAATCCTAGTTATCAATCATTTATACGACCTCATAATCCTGTTATATAACTGACTCATACATTCCTGTTATCAATCATTTGACGACCTCAACATACCGACTCATATCCTGTTTATCAATCATTTTATCACATCCACAACATTTACACTCACTGTTGCATTAACTCATTTTACCTACATCATAATCCTGTTTAAATCAATCATGTTACGACCTACATAATCCAGTTTACAATCATTTAACAACATCATAATCCTTTTATCAAGAAACCTTTATCTACATTCATAATCAGTTTCACATCATTTTACTTCATCATGTCCAATATATTTAAGTCCATGTGTAAGAACACAATGACCTTGATGCCAAACAGAATTCTGACGGCTAAAAGATGCTAGATGATCTGAGACGAAATGATCGGCTAATCTAGTCGGGCGTAAGAAAGATGATCCTGACTTGCGTAAAGATCTAAAAGTGACGCTGACGCAAAGATGCTAAAGATGATCTGATGCTAAAGATGCTAAAGATTGTCGATATGCAAGCTGACCTAAGTGCTAAAGATGATCCTAGCAATGCTAAGATGAATCCTGACGGCTAAACGATGCTAAAGATGATCCTGACGCTTAAAGAGATGCTAAAGATGACCTGACGCTAAAGGCTAAAGGATGATCCTGACGCTATAAGAATGGCTAAGATGGATGCATGACCGCTAAGATGCCTAAAGATATCCTGCGCTAAAGTTCTAAAGATGATCCTGACGCTAAAGATGTGATCCTGACGCTAAAAGATGCTACAAGACGATCCTGAGCTAAAAGTTGCTAAAAGATAATGCCTGACGCTAAAGAGAAATCCTGATCCTAAAGATGATCCTGACGCCTAAAGATGTCCTGACGACATAAAGATGAATGCCTGACGCTATAAGATGATCCTATGTTGTTTGGGAACTGGGCTTGGTGCTATACTGCCAGCGCGTGAAGAGAGAAGAGAGGAAAGAGAGTCCGAGTACTTAGAATGCAAGATGATGGGCTGAGTATATGCTGGCTCTGAGCAGCACATATCTCTCTCTCAGAGTGGCAGCTTTCCGTTCTGCATCCTAGCTGACTGCTTGAAGAGCTACAGGGTGGACGGTACTAGGCGGTCCCACATCTGTCCCCCTCAAGCCTTTGTCCACCCCTCTTGCCTTGGGCTGCTTCAGGGGAAGCGATCACATTGCGGAAAGTGATGGGCAGGAATGTGCATACTCCTACAAACCATACAGTACCTGAGGAGGATACCACACCAGAACAACAAATACAGGTACTGAGGAGGATTACCAACACAACACAACAATACAGGTACCTTGAAGGAGGAGTACCACACATAACAACAATACAGGTACCTGAGAGAGGTGTACCACAGCTCAGAACAGACATACAGGTACTGAGAGGATTACCCACACCATAACAACAGTACAGGTTACTTTCTGAAGAGGAGTAACCACACCATAACAACATACAGGACCTGAGGAGGATTACGACCCACACCTAATAACAACAATACAGGTCCTGAGGAGGATTACCCACACCATAACAACAATACAGCGTACCTGAGGAGAGATAACCACACCATTAACAACAAATACAGGTTACCTGAGGAGGATTACCACACACCAGTAACAACAATACAGGTAGCCTGAGGAGAATAAACCACACCCATAACAACCATACAGGTACCTGAAGAGGAATTACCACACCATAACACACAAACAGAGGTATCCTGAGGAGCAGTACCACACCATAAATCAACCAATACAGGTACCTGAGGAGGTGTACCCACACCATAACAACAATGACAGGTACCTGAGGAGGTTACCAGACCATAACAACAATACAGGTACCTGAGGAGTGTACCACCAACCATAACAAAACAATACAGTAACTGAGGAGGATTACCACAGCCATAACAACGAATACAGGTACCTGAGGAGGTGTACCACACACATAACAACCATACAGGTACTGAGGAGGATACCACACCATAACAAAATGACAGGTACCCTGAGAGGAGTACCACACCAATACGACACAATACAGTACCTGAGGAGATTACCAACACCACTAACAACAATACAGGTACCTGAGGAGTAATGACTCCACCATAACAACAATACAGTACCTTGAGGAGGTGTACCACAACATAACAAAATACAGGAACCTGAGGAGGTACCACCACACCGATAACAACATACAAGTACCTGAGGGGAATTTACCCACACCATAATCAAACAATACAGGTAACCATGAGGAGTGTACCACACATAAGACAACAGCTACAGGTACCGGTCAGGAGGTGGTACCACACCATAAATCAACAATAAGGGTACTGAGGAGGGTACCACAACCATAAGATAACAATACAGGACTGGAGGAGGATTACCACACAATAAAACACAGTAAAGTACCGGAAGAGGATTACACACACGCATAAACAACAATTACAGGTACCTGGAGCTGAGGATACCACCAGCATAAACAACAAATAGAGTCCTGAGGAGGATTGACGCACACCATAACCACACAATACAGGGTACCTGAGGAAGGATTACACACCAATAACAACAAAACAGGTACCTAGGGAGGTTACCACAGCATAACAATCAATCCAGGGTTACCTGGGAGGAGTACACACACCAGAACAACAATACAGGTAACCCTGAGGAGGATTACACCTAACACATCAGTCGAGAATACACACCCATACACATACAGGTACCATGAGAGGGACATTACCACACCATAACAAACAGTAACAGGTACCTGAGGAGGATTACTCGACACCATAACAACAATTACAGGTACCGTGCAGGAGGATACCAACTAATAAACAATACAGTACCATGAGGAAGGATTACCAACCATAACAACAATACAGCGTACCTGAGGAGGCATACCACAACCATAACAACCATAACAGGTACCATGAGAGGATGATATCCACACCAAACAACAATACAGATGAGAGGTAGCGATACAAAGTAGGCGAGGGAGTACCACACCAATAACAACAATACAGGAACCGAAGGAGGATGTACTCACACCCAAACAACAGCAATACAGGTACACTGAGGAGGATTAACCACCACCATAAAACAATACAGGTACGAGGAGGATTACCACACCATAACAACAATACAGGTACCATGAGGAGGGATTACCACACCATACAACGAATACATGGGTACTGAGGAGGAATTACCCACATTAACCAACAATACAGGTACCTGAGGAGGATTACACACAAACAACAATACAGGTACCTAGGGAGGATACACAAGCCATAACAATCAATGACAGGTACCTGAAGGAGGATTACACACCATAACAACAATACTAGGTACCTGAGGGAGGATTACCACACCATCAACAATAAAGGTACTGAGGAATACCACACCAGAACAACAATACAGGTACCATGAGGATAACCACACCATAACAGACAATACAGGTACCTGAGGAGGTGTACTACACACATAAACAACAATACAGGTACCTGAGGAGGATTAACACACCACTAACAACAAATAACAGGTACCTGAGGAGGAGTACCACACCATAACAACATACAGGTACCTGAGAAGGATTACCAGCGAGGAACAACAATACAGGTACTGAAGAGATTACCACACCAGACAAAGCAAACAATAACCAGGGTAACCTGAAGGATACCACACCAGATCGCACAGGTGCTCATTAAACCCAATATATCAATAGCACAAAGCACCACAGCGACTCAAGAGGTGTCCCCCTAAAAGGTACATTATCAGTGGTACACAGATAATCAACGGGCTCTCACTACGTACTTGCGGTAAGCACATTTGACATTGTAGCCGGCGGCAGAGTTGAGAACAGGGATTCCCAGAGCTTGGTAGACAGTCTTCCATACGGACCCGCTCTCAATCTGCTCCAGACACGAGAGGACAGGACACAGAGAACAGGACACAGAGTGAAACAGGGAATAGGAGATACGTGTTTGTCAGAGTGAAAGACAATGTGTCTGACTAGAAGATGAACTAAAAACAAAGGCTGGTGAAATCTAAATGGAACTAAAACAAATCAATACATCACAGGAAACTACATCACATCAATACATTACAGGAAACTACATCACATCAATACAT
>NW_019946812.1:9016-14544 GCF_002910315.2 Salvelinus sp. IW2-2015 | reverse complement strand
TTCACATCAATACATCACAGGGAAACTACATTCACATCCAATACCATCACAGGAAACTACACCCATCAATATACATCACAGGAAACTACATCACATCAATACATTACAGGAAACTACATCACATCAATACATCACACGGAAACTACATCACATCAATCATTACACGAAACTACATCACATCAATACATCACAGGAAACTACATCACATCAATACATCACAGGAACTACATCACATCAATACATTACAGGAAACTACTTCACATCAATACATCACAGAGAAACTTACATCACATCAATACATCACAGGAATACTCATCATACATTACAGGAAACTACATCACATCAATACATCTACAGGAAACTACATCACATCAATACATCACAGGAAACTTACATCAATCAATACATCACAGGAAAACTACATCACATCAATACATTACAGGGAACTACATCACATCAATTACATCACAGAGAACTACATCACATCAATACATTACAGAAACTACATTACAGAGCACTACATCACATCAATACATTACAGAGAAACTACACATCACATGCAATACATCACAGGAAACTACATCACATCAATACATCACAGGAAACTACATCACATCAATACATTACAGGGAAGACAACATACATCATACACATACAATACATACAGGAAAACTAGCATCACATCAATACAATACAACGAAACTACATCACATCAATACATCACACACAGGAAACTACATCACATCAATACATCACAGGAAACTACATCACATCAATACATCACAGGAAACTACATCACATCAATACATCACAGGGTCCAATTAGAAGTGAGGGTTAAGATGTGGACCACCAATGAGCGTCATGATAAGTGTGTGGTACTCACATCGTGGAAGCCTCCCAGTTGGTGCACCAGTCTGTAGAGCTTGAAGAGGTCCAGGTTCCTGTAGCCCAGCACGGGCTTCTTGTTGATGGGGGTTCCTACAGCAGGATCAAAAACAACCTAAAGGTCAGTCCCTGAAAGCCCAGTGTAGTCTATCTCAGAAGTATTGCGCACGTTTTATTTGTGCTTCCCATGACTTTGTTTTATAAAACTCAGCAAAAAAAAGAAACGTCCTCTCACTGCCAACTGCGTTTATTATCAGCAAACTTAACATGTGTAAATATTTGTATGAACATAACAAGATTCAACTACTGAGACATAAACTGAACAAGTTCCACAGACATGTGACTAACAGAAATGGAATTATGTGTCCCTGAACAAGGGGGGGTCGAAATCAAAAGTAACAGTCAGTATCTGGTGTGGCCACCAGCTGCATTAACTTCTTATAGCTGCAGTGGCAGTATTGAGTAGCTTGGACGAAAAGGTGCCCAGAGTAAACTGCCTGCTCCTCAGTCCTAGTTGCAAATATATGCATATTGTTATTAGTATTGGATAGAAAACACTCTGAAGTTTTAAAACTGTTTGAATGATGTCTGTGAGTATAACAGAACTCATATGGCAGGCAAAAACCTGAGAAAAAAATCCAACCAGGAAGTGGGAAATCTGAGGTTGGTCGATTTTCAACCCAGCCCTTATTGAATACACAGTGGGATATGGGTCACTTCCTACGGCTTCCACTAGATGTCAACAGTCTTTAGAACCTTGTCTGATGCTTCTACTGTGAAGTGAAGGAGAGGGGATTGAGTAAGGTCTACCATGACCTGAACATGCGCTGACCATGCGCGTTCATGTGAGAGCGAGCTCTGTTCCATCGCACTTCTGAAGACAAAGGAATTCTCCGGTTGGAACATTATTGAAGATTTATGTTAAAAACATCCTAAAGATTGATTCAGTACATCGTTTGACATGTTTCTACTGACTGTTACGGAACTTTTTGACATTTCGTCTGCTTTTAGTGAACGCGCTTTGGATTTGTTTACCAAACGCGCTAACAAAAGTAGCTATTTGGACATAAATGATGGACACTACCGAACAAAACAAACATTTCTTGTGGAAGTGGGAGTCCTGGGAGTGCATTCCGATGAAGATCAGTAAAAGAAGATTTATAATGTTATTTCTGACTTTTGTTGACTCCACAATTTGGAGGGTAACTGTATGGCTTGCTTTTGTGGCTGAACACTGTTCTCAGATTATTGAATATTGTGCTTTTGCCGTAAAGCTTTTTTGAAACCTGACACAGCGGTTGCATTAAGAACAAGTGTATCTTTAATTCTGTGTAAAACATGTATCTTTCATCAAAGTTTATGATGAGTATTTCTGTTATTTGACGTGGCACTCTGCAATTCCTCCGGATATTTTGGAGGCATTTCTGAACATAGCGCCAATGTAAACTGAGGTTTTTGGATATAAATATGAACTTTATCGAACAAAACATATATATTGTGTAACATGAAGTCCTATGAGTGGGTCATCTGATGAAGATCACCAAAGGTTAGTGATTAATTTTATCTCTATTTTCTGCTTTTTGTGACTTCCTGTCTTTGGCTGGAAAATGTTTTTCTGTGATTTTGCGGTGACCTAACATAATCGTTTGTGGTGGGCTTTTCGCTGTAAAGCCTTTTTGAAATTGGACACTGTGGTGGATAACAAGAAGTGTATCTTTAAAATGGTGTGAAATACTTGTATGTTTGAAGAATTTTAATTATGAGATTTCTGTTGTTTGAATTTGGCGTCCTGGCACTTTCACTGGCTGTTTGTCATATCGATCCTGTTAACGGATGCAGCCCTAAGACGTTTTAAGTACTGCCAGTTCTTTGCTGTGAGATGTTACCCCACTCTTCCACCAAGGCACCTGTGAGTTCCGAGACATTCTGGGGGGAATGGCCCTAGCCCTCACCCTCCGATCCAACAGGTCCCAGACGTGCTCAATGGGATTGAGATCCGGGCTCTTCGCTGGCCATTATTTATGGTTCATTGAACAAGCATGGGAAACAGTGTTTAAACCCTTTACAATGAAGATCAGTGAAGTTATTTGGATTTTTACGAATTATCTTTGAAAGACGGGGTCCTGAAAAAGGGACGTTTCTTTTTTTGCCGAGTTTAGATGGGTTAGACATTTGCACAAAAAAAATGTCTAAAAACACTTTGTCATTATGGTGTATTGTATACAGATGGGTGAGAGAAAAAATAGTTTTAGAGTTTACACCTAAAATAAATCATACCAGTCCGAACTATTGACTGGTTCTGTATATATATATTTTTTAGGTGTAAAATGTGTATATTTATATTTGGAAAAGAGACCATGGCCTCAATGTCTTCCTGTTAGAATGAAGATTCCATCAAATCATCCAGTTACTGTCGGGCAGAGGAGGCTGGTGGGGGGAGCTATAGGAGGACGGGCTCATTGTAATGGCTGGGATGGAACGGTTATCAAATGTTTGCTGTGTCATTCAGTTCCATTTATTCCATTCCAGCCCATCTTCCTATAACTCCTCAAACCAGCCTCCTCTGCTGTCAGGTGCATGGTGGGAACATTAAGTTAAGGGGTTGAAAATGTTGCATTCTATAAACTGCAGACCTCTGTCCTCCATGAACTTGTACAGCTGCTGCAGGAAGTTGTCTCTCTCCTCAGGGAACGGCTCCACTTCCTCCTGCACACAGGAACAGGAAATAACAATAAAAGAGCTCAGCTTGGCTCCTCCCACTGCGAAAAGTGTATCATACCCTGGGCAATGTTTTACTATTTGACCGATGTATAGTTCTTCCTCTATCATTTTATCTACAGCGTGGAACGAAAGGGTCCTAGAATTTAACCTTGGGGGAGCCCTTTTCTCGTAAGCGGTCCAAACTGATTTTATGCCCTCCTGTGCCAACTTACGGCCTAAACTCAAAGGACACATCTCTCCAATGGCTTAAACTCAGGGTGAGCGTGCGAGGCGTTATTTGATTATTTTAGAATGCATTGTTTTGAATTATAATGACCCAAGCCGGGCGGGCGGGCGGTCCACTTTAACGCCTCATTCAATTAGAAGGTCTCTATTTAGCGTATTATCCCTGGTGCTGTAGTCACACAAAACAACAGACATGTCATTATTCACTCTTTTTCCTGCTCATTTGAATTGAAAAAGAGGTAGGTAACGGTTGAGGATTTACCGTACATGCTAAATTAGACCAACTCATCCACTTATGGAAACACAACATCTCTATCAGCAAAGATGACTGGACACATGGACTATCCTGCTGGCATACAGTCACTGCTCTGCCTGTCCCGTCCTTTCCACGCGCCCTCGCTCTGCCCGCCAACCCCCTTCTGGTGAGTTTCTCGCTTTACTCAGCAGGTTAATATGACATGTTTACCTCTTCCTCTTCTTCGCTGGCCTCTTCCTCCTGCTCTTCCTCCTCCTCATCTTCCTCACTGGTGGAACTCTCGTCTTTCACCTCAGTCCTCCAGGAGCCGGGCACCACCGCCTGATGCACAAACTCCACAGCCACAGCTCCCGCATGCCCAGCGCTGACACAACACACACGACACACACACACACACCAACCACCACACACACACATCACACACACACACACACACCACACACACACAACACCCACACACACACAGCACAATAACAGAATCATATAATTTGGAAATGCATTCCAGGTGACTACCATCATGAAGCTTGGTTGAGAAGAATGCCGAAGAGTGGTACAAAGCTGTCAGGGCAAAAGTGTGGCTACTTTGGAAAAATCTAAAATCCAACATAATATATATAATAAACACAACACTAAACAATAATATAAAACGGAACAATGTAAAGTGTTGGTCCCATGTTTCATTGAGCTGAAATAAAAAAGGCTTATTTCAGCTGAGCACCAAGAAGAAGAGACCGAGACACAGAGAGAGAGAGAGAGAGAAGAGAGAGAGAGAGAGAGAGAGAGAGAGAGAGAGAGAGAGAGAGAGTAAGAGAGAGAGAGAGAGGTAGGAGAGGTAGAGAGGAGGAGAGTAGATAAAGAGAGTCAGGGAGGAGAGTAGAGAGAGAAGAGAAGAGAGAAGAGAGAGAGGGAGAGAGAGACAGAAGAGAGAGAGGAGAGAGAGAGAGAGGGAGACACGAGACGAAGACGCAGCAGAGAGAACGAGACAGAGAGCAGATGGATAGACAGAAGAGAGGAGAAACAGAGAGAGAGAGACAGAGAGAGAAGAGGACAGAGAGAGAGACAGAGCAGAGACAGAGAGAACAGAGCGAGACAGAGACGAGAGAAAGACAGACAGACACACGACAGAAGACAGAAGCAGACAGACCAGACAGACAGACAGACAGACAGTCAGAGCTGGCAGCAGCCTTTCTCTCCAGCGGAGCACAGAATGCTTTTAATTTTTATATTTCTTCCTCCCGCCAGGTCCGAGAGAAGTGACACCGACAATGCCTGTATTCAACAAGGCTGAATTTACGCAGACAGCCCAATTATTCACAAAGATCTGATTCTTCATGGCCAAAAGAACAAAAGAGTGGCAAAGATCAGAATGTAATTTGCTGTGTAATTAGTCCTCAGTGCTGATCTCCAATCGATTGGTTTCTAGATAATGAACTAGATTGAT
>NW_019946812.1:0-7212 GCF_002910315.2 Salvelinus sp. IW2-2015 | reverse complement strand
GTGGTGTTAGGTGGTCCTGAAGGGAGGTAGTTGCCCCACGGTATGCTTGTGCAGGACTCACGTACCCTCTGGAGCACTTACGAGTTGTCGCGCGGACACAGTTTGCCGTACCAGGCGGAATGAACAGCCCGACAGGCGATGCTCTCGATGTTGCATTGCTACAGAAAAAGTTGTTTCTGTGGTTTTTCGTGACAAAGCCCAAATTCTTTCATGCCGTCCTGATGGTAGGACCAGAGGCCTTGTCCTTGCTTGCTTTGCTGTCATGTTTCTTCATGTGTCTTCTGTCTTGTGTCTGTCTGTCTGTCTGTCTGTCTGTCTGTGTCTGTCTGTCTGTCTGTCTGTCTGTCTGTCTGTCTGTCTGTCTGTGTGGGTGGACCATTTCAGTTTGTCCGTGATGTGTACGCTGAGGAACTTAAAACTTTCCACCTTCTCCACTACTGTCCCGTCGATGTGGATAGGGGGGTGCTCCCTCTGCTGTTTCCTGAAGTCCACGATCATCTCCTTTGTTTTGTTGACGTTGAGTGTGAGGTTATTTTCCTGACACCACACTCCTCCCTGTAGGCTGTACAGGAGGGGGCTGAGCACACACCCTTGTGGGGCCCCAGTGTTGAGGGTCAGCAAAGTGGAGGTGTTGTTTCCTACCTTCACCACCTGGGGGCGGCCCTTCAGAAAGTCCAGGACCCAGTTGCACAGGGAGGAGTTCAGACCCAGGGCCTTGAGCTTGATGATGAGTTTGGAGGGTACTATGGTGTTGAATGCTGAGCTGTAGTCAGTGAACAGCATTCGTACATAGGTATTCCTCTTGTCCAGATGGGACAGGGCAGTGTGCAGTGTYATGGAGATGGCATCGTCTGTGGACCTGTTGGGGCGGTAAGCAAACTGAAGTGGGTCTAGGGTGGCAGGTAAGGTGGAAGTGATATGATCATTGACTCGTCTCTCAAAGCACTTCATGATGACAGAAGTGAGTGCTAGTCATTTAGTTCAGTTATCTTTGCCTTCTTGGGTACAGGAACAATAGTGGACATCTTGAAGCAAGTGGGGAGCAGACTGGGATAGGGAGAGATTGAATATGTACACACCAGCCAGCTGGTCTGCGCATGCTCTGAGGACGCGGCTAGGGATGCCGTCTGGGCCAGCAGCCTTGCGAAGGTTAACACGTTTAAATGTTTTACTCACGTCAGCCACGGAGAAGGAGGGGAGGGGGGGGCGCAGTGCTTGTTAGCTGGCCGCGACGTGGCTGGTTTTCCCATTGTAATCCGTGATTGTCTGTAGACCCTGCCACATACGTCTCGTGTCTGAGTCGTTGAACTGCGACTCCCCTTTGTCTCTGTACTGACGTTTTGCCTGTTAGATTGCCTTGCGGAGGGAATAACTACACTGTTTATATTCAGCCATAGTCCCAGTCACCTTTCCGTGCGGTGGTTCACACTTTTAATTTTTGCGCGAATGCCGTTATCCATCCACGGTTTCTGGTTGGGGTAGGTTTTAATAGTCACAGTGGGTACAACATCTCCAATGTACTTCTTTATAAACTCACTCACCGAGTCAGAGTATAGGTCGATGTTATTCTCTGAGGCTGACTGGGAAACATATTCCAGTCCGCGTGATCAAAACAATCTTGAAACGTGGCTCCCGATTGGTCGGACCAGCGTTGAATGGCTCTGTTAGAATTTAGGTAGCAATGTTCTTAAGGTTGCTTTGTTAAAATCCCAAGCTACAATAAATGCAGCCTCAGGATATATGGTTTCCAGTTTGCATATAGTCCAGTGAAGTTCCTTGATGGCCGTCTTGATGTTTGCTTGAGGGGGAATGTACACAGCTATAACTGACGAGAAGTCCCTTGGTAGGTAAAATGGCTGGCATTTGATTGTGAGGAATTCTAGGTTGGGTGAGAAGGACTTGAGTTCCTGTATGTTGTTATGAATACACCATGAGTCGTTAATCATGAAGCATACACCCCCGCCCTTCCTCTTTCCAGAGAGGAGTTTATCTCTGTCGGAGCGATGCATGGAGAAGCCCGGTGGCTGGACCGATTCCGACAACATATTCCGAGAGAGCCATGTTTCCTTGAAACAGAGAATGTTACAATCTCTGATGTCTCTCTGGAAGGTAACCCTTGCTCAAATTCCGTCTACCTTGTTGTTAAGAGACTGGACATTGGCGAGTAGTATACTCGGTAGCGGTGGGCGATATGAGCCTGACCAGGTGGCTGCTCCGTCTGCCCCTTCTGCAGCGCCGTTGTTTTGGGTCTACTACTGGAATTAGATCCATTGTCCTGAGTGGTGGTCCGAACAGAGGATCCTGGTCGTACTCCTGYTCGTAATGTTGGTAAGTTGACGTTGCTCTTATATCCAATAGTTCCTCCCGACTGTATGTAATAAGACTTAAGATTTCCCGGGGTAACAATGTAAGAAATAATACATAAAAAAAAAKAAAATACTGCATAGTTTCCTAAGAACTCGAAGCGAGGCGACCATCTTGTTCTGTTAACTCCACTGATACAGATGACGTAGTTAATTGATAACTTTTTCATTTTCTGCGCATCTGAAATGAATTATAATAGCACAAACAATACTGATGGTCAACTCAAGTGAACTAGCCCCACTTCTCAAACACAACCAATACAACTCTAAACAGGACTGTGCAGCCGCTTGTAGTTATTCATACGAAAATAGAAATATATTATCTTGTGTGAAGACAGTCATCAATAGGACAGTCATCCACAGACAGTCATCCACAGACAGTCACCACAGACAGTCAATCCACAGCACAGCCATCCACAGACAGCCATCCACAGACAGTCATCCAGCAGGACAGTCATCCACAGACAGCCATCCACAGACAGCCATCCACAGACAGTCCATTCAACAGACAGCCATCACAACAGACAGCCTCAACAGACAGTCATCAACACAACAGTATCCACACACAGCTTGTATCTGGTGTAATATCGGTGTTCAGCAAAGAAGAGATCAAAGTTTGGGATTGAGTCAGATTATTACCAGTACCAACCCAATTACACAGAGTAACCTAGCAACCCAAATCTGTCCCAGTTCTATACACAGAGTAACCTAGCAACCCAAATCTGTCCCAGTTTTCTATTACACAGAGTAACCTAGCAACCCAAATCTGTCCAGTTATCTATACACAGAGAACCTGAACCAATCTGTCCAGTACTTTACACAGAGAGACCTAGCAACCCAAATCTGTCCCGTCTTCTAATACAACAGAGTAACCTAGCAACCCAAATCTGTCCCCAGTTTCTATTACACAGAGTAACCTAGCAACACCAAATCTTGTCCCAGTTTCTATTACACAGAATAACCTAGCAAACCAATCTGTCCATTATCTATTACACAGGATAACCTAGCAACCCAAATCTGTCCCAGTTCTATTACACAGAGTACACTAGCAACCCAAATCTGTCCCGTTTCTAATACACAGAGTAAAACCTAGCAAACCCAAATCGTTCCCAGTTTCTTATTACACAGAGTAACCTAGCAACCCCAATCTGTCCCAGTTTCTATTACACAGAGGAACCTAGAACCAAATCTGTCCCAGTTCTTTTACACAGAGGTAAACCTAGCAACCCAAATCTTGTCCAGTTCTATTACACAGCAGGAACCTGTTGAACCTGAAAATCTGTCCCAGTTCTATTTACACAGAGTAACCTAGCAACCCAAATCTGTCCCAGTTTCTATTACACAGAGAACTAGCAACCAAATCTGTCCAGTTTCTATTAACAGAGAACCTTAACCAAATCTGTCCCAGTTATTATTACACAGAGTAACCTAGCAACCCAAATCTGTCCCATTTCTATTACACAAGCATGTAACACACTAGGCAACCCAATCTGTCCCAGTTTCTATTACCAGAGTAATAGCAACCCAAATCTGTCCCCGTTTCTATTACCGAGTAACCTAGCAACCCAATCTGTCCCAGTTTCTATTACACGGAGTAACCTAGCAACCCAATAATGTCCAGTTCTATTACAACAGAGTAACCTAAGCAACCCAAATCTGTCCCAGTTTCTATTACACGAGTAACCTAGCAACCCAAATCTGTCCCAGTTTCTATTAACAGAGTAAACCTAGCAACCCAAATCTGTCCCGTCTTTACACAGAGTAACTAGCAACCCAAATCTGTCCCAGTTCTATTACACAGAGTAACCTAGCAACCAAATCTGTCCCCGTTTCTATGCACAAGAGAACCTGTAACCAAATCTGTCCCGTTTCTATTACACAGAGTAACCTAGAACCAAATCTTGTCCCAGTTTTATAACACAGAGGAACCTAACCAATCTGTCCCAGTTTCTATTACACAGGAGTAACCTAGGCAACCCAAATCCGTCCCAGTTTCTATACACAGATAACCTAGCAAACCCAAATCTGTCCCCGTTTCTATGCCGAGAGGAACCTCGCAACCAAATCTGTTCCCAGTTTCTATTACAGAGGTACCTGAAGCAACCCAATTATATCAGAATGTTACCTAATCGTCCAGTTTCTATTACACGAGTAGACCTAGCTAACCAAATCTGTCCAGTTTCTATTAGCAGAGTAACCTAGGCAACCAAACTTCAGTTTATCTGGACCTGGACCCAAGTTTCTAAACACAGGGACCTGTAGCTAAATTCTGTCCCAGTTTCTATTACACGAGTAACCTAGCAACCCAAATCGTCAGTTTTCTATTACCGCGAGTAAACCTAGCAACCCAAATCTGTCCCAGTTTTATTACACTGAGTAACCTGCCCCAAATCTGCCAGTTTCTTTACACAGAGTAACCTGCAACCAAATCTGTCCCAGTTCTATTACCACAGATAACTACAACCACAAATCTGTCCGTTCTTTACCCAGATAACCTAGCCCCAACTGTCCGTTACATCACATGAATGGCCCATAACTTGCATTTCTATTTACACAGAGAACCCTGCAACCCAAATCGCCCAGTTTCTATTCACAGAGTAACGCACCACAACTGTCCCAGTTTCTATTACCAGGAGAACCGGCAATCCCAAGATCTGTTCCAGTTCTATTTACCTAAAGAACCTAGCAACCCAAATCGTCCCAGTTTCGTATACACAGGTAACCTAGAACCCAAATCTGTCCGTCGTTAACCGATAATCCTAGCAACCCAATCTGTCCAGTTTCATTAACAGTGGACACTAGAGACAAATCGTCGTTCTAACCTGAGGACCGGCACCAAGACGTCCCAGTTATCTATTACACAGAGGCGAACCTGGCACCCAAATCTGTCCCAGTTCTATACGCTAGATAACCTAGAACCCAAATCTGTCCCAGTTTCTATTACACAGAGGAACCTGACCACAAATCCCAAACTTTCAGAGACTCCAAGTGTCCTCTTTGAACAGAGAAACCGGCAACCCAAAACTCGTCCAGTTTCTATTCACAGAGGAACTGGCAACCCAACCCATCTGTCCCAGCCAGCACTGATAGGAAACTAGAGGCCTTCTATTGGCTCCCCTGATCCCCCTGATCGGAACCAAACTGCTACAAATACAGAAGCTTCCACTTCCCTCTCAAGAATTTATAATCTCTTCTCTCATCTGCTCTCACTCTGGACTCTGCTACTCCGCATCGGTAGTCCCTACCCTCTTACAACCAGCTGAGCCTCTCACCTGTCATGTCAGACCCTGTATCTTAACCTGTATTCACGAGACCACAGTGATATCCTTTACCTTCAGTACAAAGTATAGGTCCTCGTTAACCCATCCCTACATGATAGTCATTGACCCTCAATCAAGACCACAGCTGATAGTCCTCTTAACACCCGTCATGTCACATGGACCACAAGTCTGATAGCCTCTTAAACACCCTTCAATGAGTCACAGACACGCTGATAGTCCTCTTAATACCCTGTCCATGTCCACACAGACCACAGCGGATTAGTGTCCTACTTAAACACCTTGTCATGTCACAGACCACAATTGATAGTCCTCTTAAACACCTGTCCATGTCACAAGACCACAGCTGCAAGGTCACTCTTAAACCCTGTCATGTCACAATGGACCCACAGCTGACTAGTTCCTCTTAAACACCCTGTATCATGTCCACAGACCACCAGCTGAGAGGTTCTTCTTCAACACCCTGTCATGTCAACAGGACCACAAGGCTGATAGGTCCAAACAACATGTTCAGTTGGTTGTGTTTAGCGAGACTAGATGCGAACAGAGCCAATTATTTACTCAAATATGCAAATAGACTGCTTTGATTGAATATCCACTAGCGAGGAGAACAAGCTCCTGGACGTTTTCTGTTGGCAAATGAAAGGTAAACCATTTGAAATAAAAATTGCTGTCGCGCATTATTCAGTTCATATTAACCATGAACGAAACCTATTAACAGACATAGTCTAAGCCACAGTGGGCAGGAATAGGTGATTCTTTGTTTGCGGATTGTCAGACACATTGACGTGTTTCTACTTCCACACAGGGTTTAAACATATCCTCTGTTGAATCCCACCCCCAAAGAGGCGGTCCCTATCCGTCTGCTTCCAGTGAAACAGTTTGGAATACACTACCGTTTCAAACGGTTTTGGACACTTAGGAAATGCCTTGGTTTTGAAAGAATTCACATTTTTTGTCCCATTAAAATACATCAAAATTGATTCAGACAATTAGTGTAGACATTGTATAATGTGTAAAGAACTATTGTAGCTGGAAACGGCAGATTTTTTTTATGGAATATCTACATAGACGTACATTAGGCCCATTATCAGCAACCATCATCCTGATGTTCCAACATCCGGCGGCCGAACGAGATGGCCGCCTCGCTTCGCGTTCCTTTTGGAAAATATGCAGTAATTTGTTTTTTTATTGTGTTATTTCTTACATCGGTACCCCCAGGTAATCTTAGTCATTTACATACAGTCGGGAGGAACTACTGAATATACGATTAACGTCAACTCATCATCGTTCCTACTCTAGAATATGACTTTCCCGAAACGGAATCCATTGTTTTTGCGCCTTCCACCCAATACAATGATCTGTCCCAGCCGGCACCCTGTGCGACGCCGTAAAGGGGCAAACGAAGGCGGTCTCCTGCCAGGCTTCGGAGACGGGACACAATCGCGCTCCACTTCCTAGCATACTATCCCAATTGTCCAGTCTCTTGACAATAAGGTTGGATGAATCCAGCACGAGGTGAGCATTCCAGAGAGACATCAGGGATTGCAACGTGCTCCTGCTTCAAACGG
>NW_019946811.1:36539-45501 GCF_002910315.2 Salvelinus sp. IW2-2015 | reverse complement strand
TAATCGCCCGATTTGATCTCAACAGGCTCTTCCGTTGCGATGTCGCCGAAGACCCATCTGCTAGCCCCGGCCCGCTAGCTTTCTGAACGCCATGTCTCACGCTTGCCTAGTGTTGTAGTGACTACCGAACGGCTYTCTGACTCACCTATTGCTGCTCATTGGACCCTATGATCACTCGGCTACACAGCCATTGCCCACTGGACTGTTTCAATAACACGGTACATCATTTTGTTTRTCTGTCGGCCCCAGCATCGAACTCAGGTCCTGTATGTACCTAACTGACCCACTCTGCCCATTCATCGCCATTTACCCATTGTTGTCTTAGGTCTCCTGATCAACACCTGTGATTGCTTTATGCCTCTCTCTAATGTTAATATGCCTTGTGTACTGCTGTCTCGGCTAGTTCTTATTGTTTTATTTCACTGTAGAGCCCTCAGTCCATCTCAACATGATTAAATAGTTATTTTGTCTCACCCCCCAAACATGCAGAGACCTCACATGGCTTAACTGGTGCCTCCAGAGACGAAACCTCTCTCATCATCACTCAACACCTAGGTTTACCTCCACTGTACTCACATTCTACCATACTGTACATTATGCCCTGAATCTATTTTACCAYGCACAGAAATCTGCTCCTTTTATTCTCTGTTCCGAACGCACTAGACGACCAGTTCTTATAGCCTTTAGCCGTAAACTTATCCTACTCCTCCTYTTTTCCTCTGGTGATGTAGAGGTTAACCCAGGCCCTGTAGTCCCCAGTACCATACCTATTCCCCAGGCGCTATTATTTGTTGACTTCTGTAACYGTGAAAGCCTTGGTWTCATGCATGTTAACATCGGAAGCCTCCTCCCCAAGTTTGTTTTATTCACTGCTTTAGCACACACTGCCAACCCGGATGTTCTAGCCGTGTCTGAATCCTGGTTAGGAGGCACAAAATTCTGCCATTTTTCGATCACAACTACAACGTTTGCTGCCAAGATAGAATGCAATGCTATCAGGTTCTGTGCATAATCAGTTCGGCCTTCTACTTTTTAAAAAATCCTTTCAGAAAATATCTCTCAACTGTTAAGCCACTTGTTATACTACCCCCTCAGCCCCAGTTGTGGCCCTGAGACACCATATGTTGAATTGATTGCCCAGCCAACCTATTCTTCCAGAGTTCCGTACTGTAGGTGAGCTATACTGGGATATGCTTAACACCCGGCGTCCTACAATTAAGTAGATGCCCTAATTTCACAGCAAATTAATCAAGGAAGCCTACATGCGGTGGTAAACCTAAATCGTAAACACGGGTCACCTCATAAATAGCATCCTGAACCAAGCACTGCCTCTAAATACCCTCTGCTGTCTTCAACCCGGATCTCAGTGATCATGCCTCATGTGCACTGCGCGTCCGTAATGGTCGGTCGGTCAAACTGACCACTCATCAACTGTCAACGCTCCCTAAAATAACTTCAGGGCAGGCTTTCTAATCGCTCTGGCCTGGGTTCCTGGAAGGATTTTTGACCGTATCCGGCCATGTAGAGGATTGCCTGGTTATTCTTTAACAAGTGCTATTCCTCACCATGCTTAAATAGTATGCTCATTCACAAATGTAGAACTATAAAACAGACATACCTTGGTGTCACTCCAGACTTGACTGCTCTTGAACATAAACATCTTGTGGCGTCACTGCATTAAGCTAGAAATAAGTTCCCGTGATATGCAGCTTTTCAGGGAGAGTTAGGAACAATAGTACACAGGCAGTTGGAAGCAAAGGGTAGCTTTATCAAACAGAAATGTGCAGTCCTGTAGCACACAATCCTCACCAAGTTTTGAGACCCGTAAAGTCCATGGAGAAAAAGAGCATCTCCTCCAGCTGCCACTGCACTGAGGCTAGGAAACACTGCTCACACATAATAATCTGACGCATATCGAAGAATTTCAATAAGTATTTTTCTACCGACTGGCCATGCTTTACCACCTGGCTACCCTACACCGGCCAACAGCTGCTGCACCCCCGCAGCAACTTGCCCAAGCCCCCCGCTTCTCTTCACCAAAGTCCAGACAGCTGATGTTCTGAAGGAGCTGCAAATCGGGACCTCTACATTCTCAGCTGGGGCTAGACATCTGGGCACGCTCTCTTTCTAAGATGTCCACCGAATTGTTGCAAGCCCTATTTCTTAGCCTGTTTCAACTCTCTTTCTACTATCGTTGCCATGATCCCTCAAAATTTTAAATCTGCTGCGAGTCATCCCCTTCGAAAGGGGGAGACAATGTAGAATCAGGCTGTTTTAACGACCTCATATCTATCTGCCCTGGCCCTTTCTAAAGTATTCGACAAGCAAGTTAATTAACAGATCACTGACCATTGTCGAATTACAACGGTACTTCCTCCACCATGCATCGTGGTTTTCAAGCTGATATGGGTGCAACTCCCAGCCATGCTCCCAGGTCTAAATGATATCATAACCGCAATGATAAAAAGAACAGTACTGTGCAGCCGTCTTCATCGGACCGGCCAAGGTTTTTCGACTCTGGTCAATCACGGCAGTTCTTATGGCAGACTCACAGCGCCTTGGTTTCTCAAATGACTGCGTCGCCTACGGTTCCCCAACTATTGCTGCAGATAGAAGTTCAGAGGTGTTCAAATCCGGTGTTTCTCTTCTGTTCTTGTTGTGGCCTTGCTCATATTCATCTCGCAATCCCACTGGTTACGGTCATCTATATAGTCTTTGCCTAGGTAATGCCCGCCTTATCTCGCTTCACTGGTCAACCATAGGCATAGCAACACCTTTCCCTTCCAGTTCTTCTTTGGCTGCCGAATGATCTGGAGACGAATTGCACAAAACACTGGAAGCTGGAGACTGTGTATCTCCTCACTAACCTTTAAGCATCAGTTTGTTCAGAAAGCTTACAATCCCTGACAGCATCCTGTTCAAAGCCATCTGTAAATAAGGCACACCAACTGGACTCATCTTCCATATTGGTATTAAATCTTTGCTCTTTGCTCCCCGTATACCTCAATCTAACTTGCACACATCACTCTTGCACTCTCATCACTTCCCCGTGTGTAATGCTACAATTGTAATTGATTCGCATTCATTTGCCTATTTATTGCCTTACCTGCACTAATCTTACTACATTTGCACACACATGTATATAGCTTTCTTCGTATTGCTGTTGTTGACCTTACGTTGTTTATTCCATGTGTAACTCTCCGTGCTTTTTTTCTGTCGCGCTGCTTTACAGCTTCTCACTCTTCGGCCGGCTCGGCGTCAGTTGTAATGAGAACTTTGTCTCTAAATGGCCATACTGGTCTATAATATCACCAAGCGTGAATCACAACAGACTGTCACACTCTAAATAAGACGGCAGGCGCGAACCATTGGTGGTTCAGGAAAACGTAAAGAGCTGCAACGCGCGCGTAACCAATAGGAGGTGAGCCCCAGCGCCCGTGCTGAATATATGCTCACTTGTTATAGCAACATGTTGCCCAGCAACATTATGGAGAAAACTAACAGTAGATGTCATTTATTTAACACTCATATCTCAATTTCAATTTCATTTACAAACAAAGAAGCTTAAACCGTTTTGGCTAGGGGTATTTTCACACCCGGAGTAAAGCGTCGCCCAAACGTAAAACTGCCGTTTCTCAGCAGGAGAAGCTAGGGGGCGATGTGCAGATAAATGGTGATTTAGATGAAACACACTCTACAGTTTCTCAAACTGTTCAATCATGTCTTTGAGTATAACAGAAACTTATTTGGCAGGCGAAACCCGAGGACAAACCATCCAGATCTTTTTGTTGTTGTTGAGATGACTATCGTTTTCAATTGGCTTCTATGGGTACTAGATTTATGATGGGGCATCTGGTTGCCAGTTTCCTATGGCTTCCGCATAGATGTTCAACAGTCCTTTAGAAATTGGTTGATGTTTTTCCTTTGAGAAATGAAGAAGTAGCCCTTTCCTTTCTGGGCGGGTGTCAAGCCAAGTGGACTGTTTTTGTTTGGGCGCGGGCCGACTGGAACTCGCTCCACTTATCATTTTATCCGCTATTGTAACATAGGATATTCCGTCTTCAAATTTTGATCGATTATTTTAGGTTTTAGGATATCTAAGGTTGGATTAGGAAAGTTGTGTTTGAAATGTTTGGACAAGTTTAGACGGTACTTTTAGATCATTTGTAGTCATGTTGGCGCATTTGGAACCGGTGTTTTTCTGAATAATACGGCGCCAAATAAATTTATTTTTGGGGTATAACGAAGGAATTAATCTAACAAAGGAACATTTGTGATGTTTTCTGGGACATATTGGAGTGCCAACAGAAAAGATTTTCAAAGGTAAGGCATGAATTATATAGTTATTTCTGACTTTTGTGTTCGCGCCTGGCTGGTTGAAAAATGTTTGTCATGCATTTGTATGATGGGGTGCTGTCCTCAGATAATCGCATGGTTTGCTTTCGCCGTAAAGCCTTTTTGAAATCTGACACTGGATTAACAAGAAGTTAAGCTTCATTTTGATGTATTGCACTTGTGATTTTATGAAAGTTAAATATTTCTAATAATTTAATTTGAATTTGGCGCTCTGCCATTTCACCGGATGTTGTCAAATCGATCCCGCTAACGGGATTTGATCCATAAGAAGTTTTAATTGGAGTCTATTTCTTCCAAGCCTACAGTATATACAATAGCTTAGCCTCAGCCAGTTATGTGGCTTAACAAAACATGTAGCCTAATAGAAGTGGGATGTTTTTATTAGGCCTACTGACAATTGCAACTGGCAACCTCAGGAACTTGACCACTATTGGCCTGGGCCTATCACCTGGGCCAGGGGTGGGTTTACCAGTCCTGTGGGCACGCTCCACCTCAATCTTCCTGTGGTACATCTTCAATTTCTCCGAGATCTTTTCCATCACTTTGTCCTCAGACTCCGCCCAGGTCTCATGTGGAGATTCTGCAATTCCATCCACAACAATGTTGTTCTGCCTTGATTGTCCCTCGAGATAATCTGATTTCTCCGTCATTGTTATCATGGATTCACATACAGAACTGATGTCTTCTCTCAATGATTTACAGATTGCTGTCATGTTGCCGTTCTCCTGTTTAAACTCATCGAACACCAAAGGTCCTGGACCTGGTCATGCGGCTCGCAGAACCGATCCAGAGCTTTTCCTTTACTCAGCCAGCGCYTGTTGTTATGAAGCAGGAGATCATCGTGGGTCACCTTCTCTGATTCTGTCACAAGCTTGTGGAAAATACGATGTTTGGGTGTTTGATGTCTCCCTGACAAGTTGATTATGCACGTTACTTTATCCATCACATCTTTTAGCTCAGCGTTTAGTCTGACACACATCACATGCTGATGGATGAGACAATGCAAGCCATTCATTTGGGGGGCAATTTCCTTCAACCTGCTGATCAGGCCCCTAAGTCTGCTCACCATAGCAGGAGCCCCGTCCGTAACCACAAAGTTGAGTTTTTCGAATGACAGGTCATGCTGCGTAAACAATTCTTCCAGCTTTGTGAATATGATGTCCCCGGTGGTGTGTCCTTCCAGGGGAACGTCCCCGGTGGTGTGTCCTTCCAGGGTCCTTAATATACGCCATTATTTTTGTTCATGAAAGAAAATAACCGGGTACCTCTGGTGTAAAGACACTACTTTAGCCAGGTCGTTTATATTACTGTTTTGAAGTCGATAATTACCAGTGCCGCTCTGTTATAATATATTATACAGGAGAGTAGAAAATAACATGGCTTAATTAAAAACACGGAAGTAGAAGAAAATTACTATGCCCGGCACTATACAGGGAGTCAACACCCTAACATGCTATATAACGGGAGTCAGAAAATAACTGGCTATAAAATAGAAGTCGAAAATAATCATCAAATAAGGGTTATTGATTCGTCGTACTATTATAATCCTAACTCGCTCCCCCCATCTCTAGTATATGAGCTTATATAAGCCAGTCCAGTGGGGTGGTTTAACATTGTAGAAAATTCTACTTCACCCTACGAGTTGACTATATTAAGCTTTGAGTAGTTGAGTATGATACTACTATCTACGATATGGTAACCTGCACTGACATACAGGGCAGTACTATAGGTTACTCTGAGTGTGATCTGCAGAGTCTGACTGTAGGTATTTAGGGGTACGTAATGGTTATTTCATATAGTGTATTGGGCTTAATAACTTGCTGCATAACGGCAACATGAAATAGATTAGACATAGCCACACGAGTCGGTGGTACGATAATTGTTATCAGCTTATTTAGCGTTATTGTTTTGTTTATGCTGTTCTCATGGATCTCGTGGGGTAGTAGAACCTGTAGAACTTTTTTAAGAGCACTGGTACCTGCGTGCTGTAGCAGAGAGAGAGCATAGTCAAATTTACTTGGTTGGCTGGCAGTATCTTTTGATCACTTTTGGTGTGACCTTCACTTTGACACTCTCTGGCTTGAATAGATGGTTCTCGGTACGGCGAGCAGTAGCTTCGGCTCCCAGCGATGTATCTGAGCCGTACTCAAGCAGCTTTGTTAGCTACCTTGCGGTCGCGTGCTTCACAGTAGCGTTACTTGCTATAGCCAGTAAGTCTCGTAACACTGCCCAGTGCGTATATCAAGCAGTCCAGTACCGTTAGTCATACTTAGCCAAGTACCGCTACCTGTGTTAGCTCACCCAAAGCATGGACTAAAATTAAGCAATTTTAAATTCCTGGATATCACTCGCGAGCACACATTAGCCTATTTAACTCAAATAGCATGTTGCTCAGTTATTTGTTTCCTAAACGCATAGGACCAAACAGTAGCCGTAACCGAAGCATCAAAAAAGAATCGAAGTCAGCTTTTACAAAAGCAGCCGTTCGCGTACTCTTGCAGCACATGTCCGGTTACCCTGAAAGTCCACAGTTTAGCCGTAACCCTAGGCATGCAGTGCGTACATACGAAAGGCAGCGCATGTTTGCATCTATTAAAGCGCAGTTGCCGTGATCCGCATTTAGCATAAGTCACAGTAGCCGGTCAAGCAGGTCAAGCTAGCAGTGAAAAAGAACTTGTAACAGTGATAACACCCTTTGGAACTCATACCGTACCCCTGCAACCTACAGTTTGGGCGTACCTGCAGTCCACTAGCGTATCCGCTGACATCCAGTAGCCGTACGTAGAGACAGCATTAGCCGTAACACCAAAACAGCCATTCGCATTAACCAATCACTGATCGCAATGTCGATCCGAGAAATGATTACAAGACCTCAGTTCAGCGATCTCCTCCCAAAGCATCCGCGCAAAGTAGGCTTACCAAGCAGCCAGCCTAGTCGATAACCTAGACTACCAAAGTAGCAGATACCAAAACAGCCATACCGTACTACAAGCGAGGAACCAAGTCTTAGCACGTATCATAGCAGTCCTCAGCTGCTTATGACATGCTAGTTCAGTGTAGTATACCGTACCCTGCTAGCCAAGTGCGTTTTACCCTTCGCGGCCAGATAGCCAGTTTACCATGATCTGACCAAGTCAGCACGTACCGCAGCCAGTAGACGTAACCTGATGCAAAGCTAATTTAACGTGATACCTTTGCACAGTCCAAGTTACCGTACCTGATGAAGACTCTCGAGTAGACGCACCGTACCACAAACAGCACACAATAGACCTCACCTGAGGCCACATACCGTGTTGTAGAAGCACCCAGAGCGGTTACGCAAGCAGTCACGGAAGCTTAAGCCGCTTACTGCGAGCAGATATAGCCGTGTATACGCTCTGACACACTGTACACACTGCCCATGTACTCACACAGCAAGGGCACAAGTCGCACGTGTTAACTCTTGACAGTTATCACAGTTTGTATGCCGTACTGCAAACAGAAATGACCAAGAATGCATTTTTGTATCGAGAGGGCAGGGACACAGACAAAACAGTGCACAGTATTCTAGGAAACGATCTCGCAAGTGATACTCATAGATGCACGATCATGAACATGACTACCCGACAAAGTGTACGACACGCATCAGGACTCACAGATCAATAGAACGAAGACATACACACAATTGGCAGACAGTTAAACCATTAACAGTTTCTGGAACAACTAAGTTCTGAGTCATTATTGACAGCAAATCGGAAAAAGTCAGAACCTTTCTCCGCTAGCCATGATTGCAGTTCGAGTGAGATGAATGATAGGCATGGCTCGCGACACCACATGCGTAAGTGAGAAGTAAGAGTTGGTTCGGTTTAGTCTTGGGTTCTCGAGACAGCAGCGAGTTCCCACTATGATAGCTCGTCCCCTTCCTCCAATCGTTTAAGTAGTATTCACTATCTGATCTCTTCAATCAGTATATGCAGATATCCTGCTATCACTAGATGTTTTGAAGATATAACATTAGTCAGGACAACTGCAATGTTGCTACTGCTCTCAATAACATTGCTGCCTGAATTTAGCAGGAGCTATGACAAAGATCAGTGCTGTCGTGCCTCTCTTCACAACTGTGTGGGTGTGTGTGGCCATGTTTACATTCTGACACGGTCAGTGTGAACCGGATTGATTTGAACACAACGAGCCAAACAAGCTGTACAAACAAATAAAGTGAGCTACAGCACTTACCACGAAAATGGGACCAGCCCGTGAACGCACACATTACCCCACCCACCGCACGCAATACCCCAGACACACACCACACAATCCTCCACACACACATCCTTTGCGGTTGTATGGGTGGGCAGCATGACCCACACACACACACACTACAATCCCCCTCCCGACCACACGTATGCGTCACACACACACAATACTCCCCACACACAATACCCCACACACACACACACACACATCCCAAACAATCAGATATAATCCTCCCACACACACACCACACACAATACCCCCACACACACAATACCCCACACACACACCACAGCAGCCGTCAAACAGCACCTAAGAGCCCCCCCAACCCCCTCCGACACACACCATGACACACACACCCGAACGACACACACCA
>NW_019946811.1:29535-34622 GCF_002910315.2 Salvelinus sp. IW2-2015 | reverse complement strand
GTTTTATCTCCAAACAGACAGAGAGATATTGCATTTTCATCTTACCATCATACTCAATGCCAAGCAGTGTGTTTGTTTTGCAAGTGAACAGTTTCACTGTTTTGCAAATAATTATATCTAATTCTGCGATTATGAATCTAAGCATTGATTACTTTCAAAGAGGACTTCCCGGCCCCTCGACAGAGGCTCCGACACAGAAAAAAGTTACGCTTAACTACAAGCGACAAACACGGGCAGTACGAGCATTTCCCCTGGCTATGATGAGAACCGACACACCGATGTAAGACAGTTGTGTGTTTCTGTCTTGTTATTTTCTGCGGGGAAATGACTTTTAAAGAAGAGCTACTTGCCACTGATTTCCCCTGAAGGAACACCACGATGTGCGGGACGTTACCCCTGGAAGGACACACCAAGTTCCGGGACGTCCCCTGGCAAGCAAGACCACCGGGACGTTCCACTGGAAGGCACACCCGGGCGTCCCGCTGAGAAGCGTCAACGGACGTTCCCCTGGAAAGACACACCACCGGACAAGGGCCAACGCTACCCACGAGGACACAACGGACGTTCCCACCTGGATCACACCCGGAAGGCACGTTCCCCTGGGCAAGGACACGCCCGAGCAAAGGCACGTTCCACCTTAGGAAGGCACACAGTCCCCGACGAGCCCTGGAAGGACACACGCGCGGGACGTTCCCCTGGAAGGACCACACCACCGGGTGACGTTCCCCTGGAAGGACACACCACCGGGGACGTTCCCCTGGAAGACACACCACCGGGGACGTTCCCGCTGGAAGGACACACCACCGGGGACGTTCCCGGAAGGACACACCACCGGGGACGTCCCACTGGCAGGACACACCACCGGGGACGTTTCCCCTGGAAGCGACACACCACCGGGGAGCGGTCCCCGGGGAAGAAGCACCAACTCACCAGGACGTGTCAGTAGAAAATAACATGGCTATATACAGGGAGTAGAAAATAACATGGCTATATACAGGGAGTAGAAAATAACATGGCTATATACAGGAAGTAGAAAATAACATGGCTATATACAGGGAGTACCAGTACCGAGTCGATGTGCAGGGGTACGAGGTACTTGAGGTAGTAATGTACATATAGGTAGGGTTAAAGTGACTAGGCAACAGGATAGATAGACAGTAGCAACAGCGGGTAGACAATTGATTAGCTATTTAGCAGTCTTGTTTAGCAGTCTTATGGCTTGGGGGTAGAAGCTGTAGAAGCTGTTAGAGCACTGGTACCACCTGCCGTGCTGTAGCAGAGAGAGAGAATAGTCAATTACTTGGTTGGCTGGAGTTTTTGACACTTTTTGGGCCTTCCTTTGACACCGTCTGGCATAGAGGTCCTGGATGGCAGAGAGCTCGGCCCCAGGGATGTACTGAGCCGTACTCAGCAGCCTCTGTAGCACCTTGCGGTCGGGTGCCTACATGTGGCCTAACCAACAGCAGTATCCGTACCATCAGCCATACCGTACCCAAGCAAGCCAGTAGCCGGACCAAGCAGCCATAGCCTACCAAGCACCAAGTAGCCGAACCAAGCAAACCATGTGCCGTACAACCGTGCTACAGCACAAGCACAAGCGCCAGTCCGTACCAAGCAGCCAGTAGCCTACCAAGCAGCCACGTAAGCCGTACAAGCAGCCAATAGCCATACCAAGCAGCAGTTAACCGAACCTCACCAAGTACCAAGCAGCCAGTACCGTAACCAAGCACGCCATAAGCCGAACCAAGCACCAGCTAACGCCGTAGCCAAGCCGACCATAGCACCAAGCCACAGTAAGCCGCTACCAAGCGCCAGTAGCCCTACCAACAGCCAGTACCCGTACCTGCAGCCCATTAGCCGTACAATCACCAGTTAGCCTACCAAGCCAGTCACCACAGCTTAGCCGTACCAAGCACCAGTAGCCTACCAAGGCACCAGTAGCCCGCACACAACAGCCGAGCCAACCAAGCACGTCAAGAGCCAAGTAACCGCTACCAGTACCAGCCAGTAGCTAGTCACCAGTAGCCGACCCCTGCAAGCCATTAGCCAGTACCCTGCAGCCAGTACCTACCCTCAGCCAGTACCACCCTGCAGCCATAGCCGTAACCCTGCGACCAGTAGCCACGTACCCTGCCAGCCATAGCCTACCAAGCAGCCAGTAGCCTACCAACAGCCAGTAGCCGTACCAAGCAGCCAGTAGCCGTACCAAGCAGTCAGTAGCCGTACCAATCAGTGATGCAGCCAGTAAAGATGCTCTTAATGGTGCCGCTGTAGAACTTTTTGAGGATCTGAGGTTCCATGCCAAATCTTTTCAGTCTCCTGAGTGGGAATAGGCGTTGTCGTGCCCTCTTCACAACTGTGTGGTTGTGTGTGGACCATGTTAATTCCTTAGTGATGTGGACACCGAGGAACTTGAACGTCTCATCCTGCTCCACTACAGCCCCATCGATGTGGATGAAGGCGTGTTCTCCCCTCCGTTTCCTGTTGTCCACGATCAGCTCCTTTGTCTTGCTGACGTTGAGGGAGAGGTTGTGTCTTTCAAAAACGAAGTTGTGGTTTGAATGCTGTATCAACACAGAATAAAATACAATGGTATTTAATACAATATTCCAGTTGTTGAGTATATTACATTAGTTTTATCTGATGACTTTATTATTTAATTCCAAGTCATCATCTCATCTCTAGAGAGCTGCTGCTTATGCCGTCTGACCAAATCACTATTTTACTCGTTCATCAAAGTAAAATAAGGCATACTTTTATGATTTCTGAAAATGTTATGACTCTCCATCACAAGTCTGTTCTCTCCATCTCCATGTCTGCACCACACAGACCGGACAAGTAGGCACACAATGGATTATGGTCATTGTAGTTAATTAGCACATTTTCTTCCCTAAACTATGTTGAATATTGGCCAGTTCAGGCATGATCTGATTTATCTCTACAGAAACTACACATTGAGCTCACAGAAGAAGGGAAAAAAATACGAAATGGAATTCAAATAATTGAACTGATGTCGGTCAATTGTTTAAACAATGATTGTTAATCGCTCAGCACTAGTAGTTCAAAAAAATAAAATAAAAAAGGAATTCAAGGTGTAATGTCACAGCTGACATCTCATTATTTCTGCATACATATTTGAATCTTAATTTAGAGCAGATCAACTCTTTAATAACTGAGTTTTTTTGAAAACGTGGTCGCATAAAAAACTGAGTGAGATTTTACCATATTGTCAGAGTCTAGGTGATGTGGGTAAGGCGGAGTCAGGCGCAGGACACAGAGATGAGTAATAATAGTAACTTTACTCAAAAATAATCTTCCAACAATGAGAACGAAAATCCAGAATCACATAAACGAGACAACTGACAACAATAAACACGCACAAAACCATAATGGCTCCAGGGGGTTAAATAGGGAAATAATTAAAACGTAATGGGAACCAGGTGTGTACAATCAAGACAAAACAAATGGAAAAAGAAATGTAGATCGGTGGAGGCTAGAAAGCTGGTGACGTGGACAACCGAACGACCGCCCGGACAAGGAGAGGCACCAACTTGGGCGGAAGTCGCGACACATATTTCTGTTACCAAACTCTGCATCTTCACATTTATTCAACTTCATGTTTTTTTGTTTGTTAAATTGTAAACACTGTAAATTGTTCTCAGTAGTCCTTGTGCATAGAGTTTGTTAAATTGTAAACACTGTAAATTGTTCTAATAGTCCTCGGCATAAGTTTGTATAAATTGTAAACACTGAAATTTTCTCAGCTAGTCCTGTGCATAAAGTTTGTTAAATTGTTACACTCGAAATTGTTCTAAAGTAGTCCTGTGCATAGAGTTGTTAAAATTGTAAACACGTAAATTATTCTACAGTATCCTTGGCATCAGAGTTTTGTTAAATTTCATAATGCAAGATCGTGCTAGAGGTTGTTAAGTAAACTGTTAATTGCTAAGTATCTGTGCATAGAGTTTGTTAATTGTAAACACTGTAAATTGTATGTCTCATTGTTAGTCCTGTAAATTTTCAGTAGCTTGTTGATGTTTTGATAAACTATGTTATCAATGTTTTTTTGTGTTGAGCAGACAGACAGACAGACAGACAGCAGACAGTCCATACAATCTGAACAATCTGAGTTCAAGTCCGTTAATACCCGTGAGCATGAGTTCACCGTTGAAGAAGTGAGTCGTCTCAGAAGAGCAGCGAGTCGCAGACAATTCCCCAACAGTAGGTTATATCTATCTCCTACACACTTTCATGCCACACACACGCGCATGCGTCCACACACAATACCCCACACCACACACCACCACAATACCCCACACACCACACCACACACATAACCCCCACACACACAACACAACACAATACCCCACACAACACACCACACACAAATCCACACACACACCACACACAATACCCCCACACCACACCACACGCCGAACACCACAACCACACACATACCCCACAACACACCACACACACAACACCCCCACACACACACACCACACACACTACCCCACACACACACCCACACACAATACCCCACCACAACCGCCGAACGACCACACACACACACGCATCACGTCCCACACACACAATACCCCACACACACACCCTCTTGTTTTCCCCTATGGGGTTGAAAGTCGTTAGATAAATTTGATAATAAAAATACAGAAACCCCTTTACCCCCCTTCTCTGTAATACCCTCTGTACTGGCCTGCCACACACACAAACACACACACAGTGTTAATCTGCTGTGTTACAACCAGGACATTATTTCATATTTCTAAACTGGGCTGTAGTTTATTGTCTGGTTAACACAGAATAAATACAGATAAGGACGAAGAGGCGAGCAGTGCATGAAGGAGAGGCGAGCGAGGAGAGAACAGAAGGAGGCCGTTATAAAAGCAGGTAGCGAAGTAGAGAGGGGGTACGTATGAAAAGGAGGAGGACGACGAGGAAGGAAAGAGGGAGGAATGACGAGAGGACGGCCATGATGAAGCGACGGAGGCAGAGATATAAAAAAGCAAGCAGACATTACTAATCCCACATTTATTGCATCTGCCAAACTATCATAATACCTCCCTCCG
>NW_019946811.1:18020-24470 GCF_002910315.2 Salvelinus sp. IW2-2015 | reverse complement strand
ACTTAGGCCTATTCTTAAAATTGGTTAAATAAAACTATTCCTCCAGCAATCTATACACAATACCCCATAATGACAAAGTGAAAACAGGTTTTTAGAAATGTTTGCAACTTTATTAAAGACAAAAAACAGAAGTACCCTATTTATTTAAGTATTCAGCCCTGTGGTAAATTCAATTGATTGGACATGATTTGGAAAGGCGCCACACCTGTCTTATGTAAGGTCCCACAGTTGACAGTGCATGTCAGAGCAAAAACCAAGCCATGATGGGTCGAAGGAATGGGCCGTAAAGTGCCTAGACTGGACTGTGTCAAGGCACAGATCTGGGGAAGGGTCCCCAAAAATTCTGCAGTATTGAAGGTCCCAAGAACACAGTTGGCCTCCTTCATTCTTCATTCTTAAATGTAAGAAGTTTGGAACCACCAAGACTCTTCCTAGAGCTGGCTGCTCAGCCAAACTGAGCAATCGGGGAAGAAGGGCCTTGTTCATGGAGGTGCCCAAGAACCCGATGGTCACTCTGACAGAGCTCTAGAGTTCCTCTGTGGAGATGGGAGAACCTTTTAGAAGGACAACCATCTCGGTAGCACTCCACCAATTAGGTCCTTATGGTAGTGTGGCCAGGAGAAACAAGATTGTCTGGTCTGATGAAACCAAACTCAAACTCTTTGGCCTGAATGCCAGGCGTCACGTCTGGATGAAACCTGTCACCATCCCTACGGTGAAGCATGGTGGTGGCAGCATCACGCTGTGGAGATGTTTTTCAGAGGCAGCGACTGGGAGACTAGTCAGGATCGAGGCAAAGATGAGCAGAGCAAAGTACAGAGAGATCCTTGATGAAAACCTGCTCCAGAGCGCTCAGGACCTCAGACTGGAGCAAAGATTCACCTTCCAACAGGACAACGACCCTCAGCACACAGCCAAGACAACGCAGGAGTGGATTTGGGACAAGTCTCTGGATGTCCTTGAGTGGCCCAGCCAGAAGCCGGACTTGAACCCGATCAAACATCTCTGCAGAGACCTGAAAATAGCTGTGCAGCAACACTCCCCATCCAACCTGACAGAGCTTGAGAGGATCTGCAGAGGAGAATGGGAGAAACTCCCCAAATACAGGTGTGCCAAGCTTGTAGTGTCATACCCAAGAAGCCTCGAGGCTATAATCACTGCCAAAATGTGCTTCAACAAAGTACTGAGTAAAAAGTCTGAAAACKTATGTAAATATAATTTCCCGCTTTTTGTTTTTAATAAATTAGCATAACTGTCTAAAGATCCGTTTTTGCTTTGTCATTATTGGGTATTGTGTGTAGATTGATGAGGGGGGAAAATAATACTTCCCGAAGGCACTGTATGTCTGTGAGCCATCCCCATAATGAATAGAATACACTGGTGTACGTCAACACCAAAGACCATGGTCTGCTGCAGTACTTACTGTAAATTGATACTTTATAACCGCAGACACTGAGTGGCTCATAGGCTGGCGCTGCCAATGTGCCTCACACACACGCACACACATTGCTGTCAAAAAAACATTTTCTTCATATAGTTGTATTATCAGTAATGTATTTCTTTAAAAACAGTCTCGTTGATTTGATTTGGTGCAGATAACTCATATGTTGATGCATTGTGAATAGGTCTAAATGCTGACAGGTTATAACCTATGAGGACACATTTTTTTTCCACCACAAAGTCTTCGTCAGCAACCCATTGATCATTCACACTAGAGACCCATGTTGCGTCTTAAGTGTCGACCATATTTCCTGTATAGTGCATTAGTTTTGACCAGGGTATATAGAGGCAATACTTGTGAAGTACTTTAAAGACCTTGAGAGAAAACCAGTGTCAATCATTTATACGCTGTATCTATTGGAGAACTGCAGAGTAGGTGCTGCCTAAAATATGTGGCATATGTCTTCATTACCCTATTCATAATTTACACTCTGCACTGAAGAAGTGCTGACTGAAATACATGTCCGTTGTCTTCAGCTGCTGCTGCTTATGTTCAAGTGAGTGAGGACCTTCTTTTAATTTTCGATGTAATAGATCGATTGTTGGCTCCAAACGCCCTCCAACACGCTTTACCATTTTCTTCACGTCAAGAAGCATAAGAAGTTGGCTGCCTAAGAGTTGGGGCTAAGAGTTGGGCTAAGAGATGCGAGAGGTAGGAGTTGGCGCTAGGAGTTGAGGTAGAGTTGGGCCTAGGAGGTGGGCTAAGAGTTGAGTGTAGGAGTTGGGCTAAGAGTTGAGGTAGGAGTTGGGCTAGGGTTGAAGGTAGAAGGGGATGGTAGGAGTTGAGGCTTAAGGAAGTTCGGCTAAGAGTTGTGGCTAGAGAGTTGGCGCTGAAGATTGCGGGCTAAGGTAGTTGGGCTCAGGAGTGATGTGTAGCGAGTTGAGAGTTAGGAGTTGGGCTAGGAGCTTGGGCTAAGAGTTGGGCTAAGAGCTGGGCTAAGAGTTGGGCTAAGAGTTGGCTTATGGAGCTTGGGCTAGCGAGTTGGCGGCTATAGAGATTGGGCTTAGGAGTTGGCGCCTAGGAGTTGGGCTAAGAGGTAGGGTAGGGGGCTAAGAGTTGGGCCTACGAGTTTGGGCACGTATAGAGTAGCTGGGCTAAAAGTTAGCGACTAAGAGTTGGGCTAAGAGATTGGGTCTAGAGGTAGGAGTTGCGGCTATGGAGGTGTGTGCGGCTAGGAGTTGTGGCTAGGAGTTGGGCATAGGAGCTTGGCGCCCTTAGGAGCTTGGGCATTAAGAGTTGGGCTAAAGAGTTGGCTAAGAGTTGGCTAAGATTGTGCTAAGAATTAGTTGGAGCTAAGAGCTGACTAGCAGTTGGGCCTAGGAGCTTGCCGCGCATTAGGCAGTTGAGGGTAGCGAGTTTGAAGGTAGCGAGTTTGAAGTGGTTAGCGAGTGACGTAGGCAGGTTGCGGTAAGAGTTGCGACGCCTAAGAGTTGGCCCTATAGAGTCTTGGCGCCTACCTGGAGCTAAGCCACCGATGGGCTAAGAGTTGGGAGCGAGCTAAGAGCTTGGTGCTAGAGTTGGCACGCTAAGAAGTTGGCCCTAAGAGTTGGCTAAGAGTTGGGCTAAGAGTGCGCCCTAAGAGTTGTCGGCTCAAGGAGTTGGGCAAGGATGGCCCGCAGAGGCGGTACAAATGAGGCAAGGAAGTTGTGGGCAAGAGTATGCTAGAGAGTTGACGCGTAGGAGTTGACAGGTAGGAGTTGCGGCCTAAGAGTCTGGGCTAAGAGTCTGCGGCCCCTAAGAGGTTGCGAAGTGCGAGGTATTTAACTCTGGAGTATGCAAGTTCTCCGTTAGCAGTTGTGGACATCAAGATGATTAGGCTTGTGTTGTGAGGCAGGTGGTATTTATGATTTTGTATTTCAATATTTGACTGTTCTTTGGGATGTGTCTATCTTCTGTTTCTTGGTAGGTGAGATAGGTTTGAGTTTATGAAAAAGTGATCTTTTCGAGTTTTGTGATCTCAACCATGAGTGTTAGTGAGGTTGTTTAGTGGAAATGTTTTTTTCTGTATTCAAGGTTGGCAGCTTGCTGAAAACTGTGCGCTAACGCGAGTGTTCTACTCATCGAGTTTACTTGAGTTATGCAAAAATTCACTTTACAACGTGCAGTCAAACATGTTTAGGGAGCTGTTTACTGGAATTGAAGTGATTATTTCTGTATTTCAAATTGATTTGGAGTTGTTTTGTGTAGAAGATTGAGTTTATTTCTCTGTTTTTTCACATGATTTAGAGCTGTTAATGAAGTTTTGTTTGCTAGGGTTATTTGTCATGAATGATTAGGCTTGTTTATGGAAAGTGTCTTATTTGGTGTGTTAGATTCGGTGGGTTTGCAGGCTTCTGCCTTGAAAGAAAGCTATCTCTGGTCTTCTGCTTTTCTCCTCCCAGCAGTCACTGTGTGTTTGTGCTTGATATGGAAGGAAATTGCAGTGTCTAAGATTAGGCAAGTGTGCCCGCAGCTATATAGAGAGAATTACTGGGTAAACACGGTATTTCTCACAGAGCATCAAAACAAGTCTAATTTGGTGACAAACATTGAACAAACGAGGCAAGGATTTGTTTCATTAACAGCTCTAAAACATTGTGAAAAACTATGAGAGAGGTGTGTCCACAAAAGGTGCCGTGTGTGTGGTATCACGGAAGTTGTAATCCTGGTCTATAGCCGTATCTGAAGCTCAAGCCACGTGGAGCTATATGATCATGTTTTTTTGTAGGCCAGGCTATAGTAGGAGTTAAGTGAGTGTTTTTGTGCGTTGGCTAAGAGTTGGGCTAGAGTAGTACTGTGGTGGACTAGGAGTCTGGCTCGTGATAAGAAACGTGGCAGCTATTGAGTTGATCATGCAGCTGCAATACCTTGAATATCAGAAATAAACACTGTTCCATAAACAAGCTGTAGATAGGAGTTGCACATGTTGAAACCGTGATATAGGAAAGCATCGATTTTTCATAAGACAAGCTCATTTCATGTTGAAAAAACAGAGAGATAGGAATGATTCGACTTTTCCAAAAAACAAGCTCCAATATGAAATTAACAGGAAATAATCACTTTCAGGTAGCGCGGAGTGATGAGTATAAAAGCGAGCTTCTAAGAATTGGAATGTTTGATGCACTCTGTAAAAGTGAATTTTTTGCGCTAGGATGAGCGTAGGAGTTGAGGTTAGGATTGAGTTAGGAGTTGAGCGTTAGCACTTTGAGCGTCAAAGCGGCGCATCGCAGGGAAGGAGTTGATTATGGTTATGACATAATCGCTTTGATGAGGACACTTGTGAGACGATTTCATGTCGCATCAGGAGCCTGCCAACCTGAATTACCCAGATAAACTTTCGATTTTGGAAAGACACTAGGACGTGTTGGAAATGGCATTATGTGACAGACTCTTGGAAAAAAGGTTTTGAATATTAGAAAAAAGCTCAGAGATAGTGATCCTCTGTAGCTTTGAAACAGACGCGTAGCTGAAATTCTGCCACTTTTCCTCCAACAACAAACAACAGTCCAAAATATGTGTGTAAGAAATGCAGAAGATAATCTCGATCTTTCCATTTAAAGCGAGGAGGGTGTCGTGTGGATTTAAGGAGTGCAGCGTCTGTAAAATTAAAGTGAAGAACACTTTTTGTCTACGGCCTCCCGTACACTACAGTTCGGATGATTCCTATCTGTGGTTCTCAAGTTGCATCGCCACTGAGGATAACGTTCGTTCCAGCAAGACACCTGTGCCACCGCCTTCCAACTGAGAAACAGCTGCGAAGTAGGCGTGCAGTGGAATCTACCAAGGTAATTAAACCAACGTTTCCTCACGACGGTAACCTCATAAGACTGACGAGTGTTGCAAGACGAAATGACATCCCCGAACAAGCATGACGAGCGCATCTTTTGATAAATACTTTATACATACCAAGCTCTATAATTCATGTGGAAAGTTAACATAGATAAACCTCTTTTTTCTCTCGTCAAATTGACGACACAGTCTCAAGTTCATTTATCATATCTATGCGGAAGAGACATACAATATGACTTATTCCGGCTCCATAGGCTAAATACCATGGACTGAGCTAAGAGGTCAATGTGTGTGCATCGAGGTGAACTCGTGTAAGAGAATGATGTGTTGCACTGTGTGTAGGCGCTGGAGAGCCGAATTGGTAGTGAAGCGCCCACACACGAACAGTACTGGACAGAACTCGCATGATGCGGGACGACTTGATGGACAGTGTTCTCGTAAGGCGCTGGCAAGCTGTATTACTGAAGAATGAAACACTTTTGTCCATAACCCAGCCTAAACTTTTTGAAAAACTGAAAACCAGCTTTTTTCTAGAACAAGCTCTCAATCATGTTTTGAAAGACTACGTCAGCTACACTCAATGTCTTTCCAAAAACGCAACGCTCCAAGGGACTGATGGTGAATACAGAATAATCCTTTATCCCATAACAAGCTCTTAATCATGTTTGATGCACTCTGTAAGTGAATTTTCTCAATAATACGATGGTTCAGTCTCTCACCGCACAGTGACTGTGTAGAAACTTCGATGTAGGATCACTGTGACAGTTCAGCAAGTGGAACCTTGAAATCTACAGAATAACACTTTCATAAACACAGCTCTAAATCATGTCTTGAAAACACTGAAAAACAACTTATTTCATTAAACAAGCTTAAATCATTGTTGAAAAACAGAAAATAAACCAACTTCCTTTCAAACATCTAGGGCTCGCGTACACTCATATGTGTGAAAATAACCAGAAAAATTAATCACTTTCCGACTAAACAACTCTAATATCAGTTTGATATGCACTCTGTAAGTGTAGAAAATGCTTTCCACTACTTCGAGTCTCATATATAACCTCGATTGCGGAAGGTGTCGAGCGGGGGGAGACCGGACACTGTTGGAACCAGGTTTTCAGCCAAGCTGCAACCGGTTGCATTTACAGAAATAAACCACTTTTCCATAACAAAAGCTTCTAAAA
>NW_019946811.1:9482-13799 GCF_002910315.2 Salvelinus sp. IW2-2015 | reverse complement strand
TCCTGTGGTATACTATTGATTGGACATGGTTTTGGAAAGGCACACACCTGTCTATATAAGTCTCACAGTTGACAGTGCATGTCAGAGAAGAGACCAAGCCATAGTCAAAGGAAATTGTCCGTAGACTACAAGACAGGATTGTGTCAAGGCACAGATCTGGGGAAGGGTACCAAAAAATGTCTGAGCATTGAAGATCCCCAGAACACAGTGGCCTCATCAATTCTTAAATGGAAGTTTGGTCCCACCAGACTCTTCCTAGAGTTGGCCGTCGGCAAAATGGCGCAATCGGGGGAGAAGGGGGGCCCCCCCCCCCCCCCTTGTTTTTTCCAAGGAGGGTGACCCGATGGTCCGATGGTCACTCTGAAGAGCTATGACTGATTCATTCTTACTGCAGGTAGAGTGGCCCAAAGGCACATGACAGCCCATTTGAAGTGCCAAAAGGCACCTAAAGCTCTCGACAGGTAAACAGTATTCTCACTGGATATGATCGAAACCAAAGTGGAACTCTTTGGCTCTGAATTACTAAGCGTCACATTTCTGAGAGGGATAACCTGGCCACCATCCCTACGGTGAAGCCATTGGGGTGGCAGCATCATGCTTGTGGGGATGTTTTTCAGCGGCAGGGACTGGGAGACTAGTCAGGATCGAAGGAAAGATGAATCGGTCAAAAGTACAGAGGATCCTTGATGAAAGCTGCTTCAGAGCACTCAGAACCTCAGTCCTGGGCGAAGGTTCCCTTCAACAGGACAACGAGACCCTAAGCATTCAGCCAAGACAACGCAGGAGTGGCTTTGGAACAGGTCTCTGAATGTCCTTGAGTGGCCCAGCCAGAGCCCGGACTTGAAACCGATCGAACATCTCTGGAGAGACCTGAAAATAGCTGTGCAGCGACGCTCCCCATCCAACCTGACAGAGCTTGAGAGGATCTGCAGAGAAGAATGGGAGAAACTCCCAAAATACAGGTGTGCCAAGCTTGTAACGTCATACCCAAGAAGACTCAAGGCTGTAATCGCTGCCAAAGGTGCTTCAACAAAGTACTGACTAAAGGGTCTGAATATTTATGTAAAACGTGATTTGCAGAAATGTCTATAAACCTGTTTTTGCTTTGTTATTATGGGGTATTGTTTGTAGATTGATGAGGGGGGGGGGAAACAATTTAATGTATTTTAGAATAAGGCTGTAACGTAACAAAATTTGGAAAGGGGAAGGGGTCTGAATACTTCCCGAATGCACTGTAAATACATTTGACCGTTATGCTTCTCGGTTTATATGTTAGTTTGCATAATTTAGTCAAATTAAATTAGCGTGTGTATTTTCGTTGGTTGTCATGCATCTTCTTTATCTATACAACTATCACACGCACCACCCATCACTTTCATTCTTTGAAACCTGAATGTTTTACTTCGTATTATGAGGCTTGTCTTACCTTTCTTCAAATTAGCATACACTCTTAGGGYAAAAAGGGTGCTATCTAGAACCTAAAAGTTGTTTTGGGCTYTCCCCATAGGAGAACCCTATGAAGAACTATATTTGGTTCCAGGCAGAACCCTTTTGGGTTCCATGTATAAACCTTTGCATAGAGGGTTCTACATGGAACCAATAGGGGTTGACCATGAACCAAAAAAGGTTCTACCTGGAGCCAAAAAGGGTTCTCCTATGGGGATWGCCGAAGAACACTTTTGGAACCTTTTTTTCTAAGAGTGTCTAGGTAAAATCAGACCACAGAAACGTGTAGGCAATTATTTTATAAAGACGACATAGTGTCATGTTTGGAGAAGATTCCAAATTGTCCTACCATTTCTACCAATCTGCAGGCCAGTAATGAGTTTCATGTTTGGAGAAGATTCCAAATTGTCCTACCATTTCTACCAATCTGCAGGCCATAATGAGTTTCATGTTTGGAAAGATGATTCCAATTGTCCTACCATATTCTACCATCTGCAGGCCATTAATGGAGTTTTCAGATGCACATTTTCGGCTGAACAGTTTCATTTCAATAATAAAACGTTTTAGATTAGCCAAAAATCATGTCACGTGGATAAACATAAATAATCAGACGTTCAAATTCCAAACATATACAAATTAAAAAATCTAAAAGTTTCAATTCTCAACCAATTGAAGCACAAGCCTCTTGCCATCATGACAAACATTGATTCATACGTGATCCAATTGGCAAGCTAAAGAAATGAGAGCTGGAACTCAGAGATTCGACACATCACACACAATGCGCAGCAGAAGGCCTATAAACACTATTCCAAAAAACCTACCAGCTCAAAATTGTTCCAATCTAGTACGAATAATAAACAAGATACATATAAAATAATCACTTTTCCCGATAAACAAAGCTCACTCAAATAAATCTATACTTTGAAAAAAATCTTTGCCACATCAATATTTCAAAGTGAGTTTCTTTCAATTCTTGGCCGCTTTCATCTCTCACTCAGCCTGTCTGCCTCCCTTTTGATCTGTCTTGACTTGAGCTTATACATGTACTTGATGGCATAAGTGAACTTGCAGCAACATTTGTAGTCATAAAGGATACCTGATCGTGCCTGAGTTGTCCTTCGCTCGAACACATGGCTGCTCAAGAGCCTAGAAACTACTATAAATCACAACAACACTCATTTCATGAGAACAAGCTCTAGAATCATCAACGTGTTGAAAACACACTCTGCGAACAAAAACCACTTTTTGCAACCAGATCGAGAGCGCCTTCAAGAATCCGACTCTGCGTTTTATAAAAACGACACAAAGGACACAAAGTGTCCCAAAAATCTAGAAGCTTACCTATTATAACTCTGTTTGCTCTAGACTGGATAAATACGAACGGAGTAGAAATATCTCCATACTATTTTTTCTTCGTCTATCTAAACAAACAAAGAGCCTCCTTTAGAATCCGATGTGTTGATGTGTCAGCTCCTGTAAGTGATTTTTTATGCTAGTACTAGTTGAGAAAACAAATCAAGAGTTTTTTCAATAAGACTTAGGAACACTAGTGAAGGCAAGTTTTTCACGACATTGAGCGCTCAAGACACAAACCATACTGAAGTACCAACACAGATATTCAATTGAGAGACGAAATTTCTCATAAAAACATCAAACCTCTAAATCATGATAGACTATAAATTCCTCTAACAAAAACTAAATATTCTCATCTCTCATGAGAACGAGAGCGTTCTCAAAATCTATTGCATTGAGAAAACAGAAGCATAATTCTCTAGCGCTTCGCAAATAAACCAAGCTACCAAAACATCGTATGTTAGACATTATCTCTGAGGTATATAAACTGCGATCTCTCATAGCCAGTCATAACTCAAGCCTCTCCTACAAATCATGTTTGATGCACTCTCGTAAGTGAATTTTTTGGCAGTTACTGGTTTAAAACTCGATGATAGGAACACTGCTGGACAGTTTTTCAGCAGCTGCCAACCTTGAATGTACAGAATAAACAACTTTTCCAAAAACAAGCTCTAAATCATGTTTGAAAAACAGAAATAAACACTTTTCCAAAAACAAGCTCCAAATCATGTCTGGAAATACAGGAAATAATTCACTTTTCCAATAAACAAGCGTCTAAATCATGTTTGATTGCACTCTGTAAGGGAAATTTTTGCCATACTCGGTTTAAGACTCGCATGATTAGAACACTGTGGGACGAGTTTTCAGCAAGCTGCACCCTTTGAATTACAGAAATAAACACTTTTCCACTTAAACAAGCTCTTAAATCATGTTGAAAAACAGAAATAAAACAACTTTCCAAAAAACACAGCTCCAAATCATGTTGAAATACAGAAATAATCACTTTCCACTAAAACAAGCTCTTAAATCATGTTTGATGCACCTCTGGAAGTGAATTTTTTGCTATACTGTTAAAAACTCGTATGAATAGGAAACACCTGTGGACAGTTTCAGCAAGCATGCACCTCTGAATTACAGAAATAACACTTTTCCATTAAACAAGCTTTAAATCATGTTGAAGAAACTGAAAAAACAACTTTTTCATAAAACAAGCTCTAAAATCATGTGGCTGAAAAACAAAAAAACACGTTTTTCCACAAAACAAGCTCCAAATCATGTTGAAATACAGAAAGAAATAATCACTTTTCCATAAAACAAGCGCTAAATCATGGTGAAAAAAACTGAAAAAAACACTTTTCATAAACTAAGCTTTTAAATCATGTTGGAAAACAGCAATAAACACTTTTCCAAAAACAAGCTCAAAAATCATGCTTGAAATAGGTGTGTGTCAGAAATAATCACTTTCCATAAACAAGCTCTAAATCATGTTTTGATGCACTACGTAAGATGAATTTTTTG
>NW_019946811.1:0-8844 GCF_002910315.2 Salvelinus sp. IW2-2015 | reverse complement strand
AGTAATTTCTTTAAAGACGTTGCTGCTAACTTCGTGGTATTGCTGATTTATAAAATGTTAAACTTTCTTTTAAACCTCTTGACACTACAGGGGGTGCTGTTTCAACTTGGACATTTATCGTTCCCAAATTAAACTGCCTCGTACTCAATTCTTTGCCTCGTAACCTAATAATAGAACTGTGCTTTATTTAACCTGGATACGGGTACCATCAATAAATAGAAATGAGCAGCTTCATGGTAATAAAATAAAACATTAAAACAAAAGGAGACTTGGCTCACCAGAACTAAGGCACTAACGTTACCTAATAATAACAATATAAACTGATACCACTGGCAACGCTATACAGTCTCTGCAAAAGAGAGACTGGGTRTGCAGTGCTAGACACATTCGTCCATTACCTTAATCGTCAAATAGGTGAACATTCAGCCATTTTCTTAGTTAAACCTCGGTAGAACGTTCGCCTTATGGGGGTCTTGGAACTCTTTCTCAGTGCCGTTGTATATTATACGGAGTCAGGCAGAAAAAGCCACACCATACCGAACGTCGGTCCGTCCACGGAGCACACTCTTGACATCGTTTAAAGCGGCACGGTCACAAGCAACGCTGGGGGCATAGTCTGGGAAGATGGAGATAGGTGCGCCGTTGCATCGAAGTGGGCCAAATTCTCTGGCACGCCGAAGAACATCAATACAATCCTGATAGTAGTGTAGTTTAGCCACAATGACGCAAGGCTTTCCGCCAGGCTTTCTWGCTTGAGACCCCGATMTGAGCGGTCTACAAGGATGTCTTTATCCAATTTGAGGGTTTCCTTCAATAACTTTGAGYCCGATGAAGTAGAACTTGAGCCCAGGTCCTCAGCTACCCCATGATCCTGATATTGACTCTTCGCATATAACCTTGTAAATGTATGCATTGTTCTTTYAGGCTAGCCACATCAGTTTCGAGCTTCTTAACCGTGGTWTGTAGCGTAATCGTGTCATCTGAGCATGTTGACAAGCCTTGTTCCATGTAGGAGACAGTTTTCTTAACTGTATCCAGTTCAATACGAACCATTGCTGTATGCTTTGCGAGTTCATTCTTGACTGCTTGCAACTCCGACTTAGTAAAATGTAAGTCCTCACTGAGCGCCTCCTTGAGTTCCGACTTGAGTGTAGATGAAATGTCCGCTCTGAGGGCAGCAAGAATCTCGGCCTTCAAATAATCAGTGTTACTTTTTRCGCCGAGGGGTAGAGCCGCTGCTACCCCTTGTTGAAGAACTCGAGCTCRTCGTCTTGGGCCTAGTGTTTTCTCTCTTGTCAGTGACTCTGCTGAACTTTTGTAGGTTATGTGCAATTTAAGCATTAAAGCATATATACAAGTTGAACAAAGTTAAGTGTGTCATTCAAAGGCTGTGTTTCCTAGTCCTTTTTGGGTCAATGCGCAGAGAAAGTATAAAATAAATGCAATTTCAGCAGGAGCTCGGAAAAARGTGACCTACTCCATGGCTTGCTCACTAGCTCCCCCCAAGTGCTTGTCAAATTGTGAATAAGAGACTGATGAAGTGTGTGTAGCTTGCAACTTTTTTCAAATCATCATTAGAGTCCCATCATGCAGCCTTAGAATGTGTAAAACATCAAAACATATAGCCCAATGATTGTATCACAACTAAAGTAGCATAAATTACTCTAAATTAAGCATATAGGAGGACCTGTTTCTTTGTTAACCGCTCAACACAGAATAGCCGAATGTGCGCACAATTTTTTTCTTCATACTATCAAATAATATAAAATAATGCCACGGCGTTCTAAGCAAATCTTGTCTGCTAAATGAASTAGTGTAGCCCACAGCCATTTGGCATAGCCAGATCAGGACCTAACATAAGGACAACTCAGAGTATGCTATTCTGTTCTTCTGAAATGGACTACATTTTCTCCATATCATGTTTCTTTAGACCTGTCTAAAATAAATAATGGATTTATTGTGACGGTGTAGGCTCTATTAAATGGATTTATTAGACTTTTTTTTAAATGTAGATGTTCCAAAGGTCTGCATCAGTGGCTCGTAGCTAATTAACGGTCAATTACCGAGACCGGCAGTTATTTGCTTGATAATCACCAGCTGACAAAATGTCATGACCGCCACAGCCCTAGGTGAGACCATAGACTGCTCGTTCGTGTACCATACAACATTACTATCACATCATTGTATATGTGATAATCTCACTCATCACTTTGGTAATGTGTATACCTCAGTCTACAATTCACACACATTCTTAGCACACACAAACAACACAGACACACACAAAGCTCTAAACTGTGAAGAAACCCTGAATAAGCCACTTCAAAAACAAGCTCACAAATTCACACACGGACTACGGGAACACACCCAATTCAGAAATATCACACCCACACAAACTCGCTTGCGCAAGTACCACTCTCTCCTAGACAGCACACATTCTCACACATCAAAACAGCCCTCTTCTCACACAATGTTGGGGATCCATGAGGAGTCGACATAACTAGAAGCTTATTCTCAGTGTTGATAATAGTAGGTATATACTCCTACCCGAGCACCACTAGTTACCAGTTTATGTTTCCCTCTTATGCTCCAGGTAAAATGTCCGAAAATCAGCAACTGATCAAATCCGTATCACTTCTCTCCAGTAAGAGTTGCGGGGGAAAAAGTTTCCCTGCACATAATTCATAGTGTTTTCTCCCTGATTTCGTTCTCCCGCCATTAAGACTAGGGCTTTTGATTTTGCGACATTCCGCCCGACACCGTAAAAGCTCTAATTCGTTAGATTCTTGCCGCATGTGTTAGATACCGCCCTCTTCTCGTTTGTTGTTTTCGTGTTTGGATTTGTTTTTATATGTAAATCCATTTTTATTATACCCATGTATAAACACTGGCAAGGCAACATCCCGGAGGTTGATAGTTTTAGGGGGCCAAACTGACCAGTGATGATGCATGGGCTGCTACTTTCGCCGGCCTCTACGATTATAACTTTGACAACTTGCCAACATTAGGCTTCATCTCCAGCCATTGATTACCATAGTAGACATTCAGGTCAAGACATTTTGCAAACTTAACACAATACTATTCTCTCCTTCTTATTCTCCCCTATACTGTTCTCTCTTTACCTCCCATCCCTCTTTTCGCTCCTCTCCCTCTTGTTTCTGTCCTCTTTCTTTCTGTCTCTCTCCTCTCTCTCTTTCTCTTTTTTCTTTCTTTCTTTTGCAGGGAATGATACTGCTGTCCCATGTGTCGTCAAGAGCGTGGACAGCCTTTCCGCTTCCTCCACCACCCTGTGGCTAGCCAGAGGCAGCCTGGAGATCCCTGCAGAGATGCAAATAAGATCGAGAAAATATAGTTAGACACTCCAAGTTCCTCACACCCCTCTCTGCTGCCAACAATGCGCCTTTCCTGGGCTTACAAATCAAGGAATGGGGAGCAAGTATAAGCTGTTTATTGAATTAAGGACTTGTTCTCCCTTATTTAAATGACTCCACCTCAAAATTAAAGGCCCACTCTGATATCTATTAACCAGCGTTTTTTTGATCCTGGGTTATAACATGTAACCATGTTTTGGTTCATATGTTAGTGCCACCACTTCTTCCTTTCAAACCTTCTGTTCTAGATCAGTCAAAGCAATCGCTTTCATACTTTCATATTGCACAAGGAGTTCAACCATACAAGGCCAATTTGTATATAAAATTCAACGGGATGCACGATATATTGGTGGACATAATGGAAATCGGCAGATTATTAGCTAAAAATGCCACCATCGGTATCTTCTCATAAACACTCTAAGTATTCATGTAAAAAAACGAAAAAGCACCTCTTCCCAAAAAACAAGGCTTTCAAATCATGTGTGGAATAAACAGAATAAACACTTTCCAAAACAAGCTTAAATCATGTTTGGATGGGCACTCTGGTAAGTTTTTTTTTTTTCGGGTACTGGTTAATCAGGAGATAGGAACACTGTGGTACAGTTTTTCAGCAAGTTCACCATTGAAATCACGAAAACACCACTTTTCCAATAAACAAGCTCTAAATTATTTTGGATGCACTCTGTAAGTGATTTTTTTTTTTTTTAGTACTGTTTAATCAGGATGATAGGAACACTGTGGACAGTTTCAAGCAAGTTGCAACTGAAATACAGAATAAACACTTTTTTTGTGCCCTGATGTCTACGCTTTAACCGCCAAACCGATGTTAAAACCGACTGTACGCACTTGCTTCACTAAAATTCATTGTTTTGACACTAACTAAGACCCCTATACAGCGAAAGTTTGAAGGCCCAATGTTTCAAAAACATCCATGTCTCGCACAATTTGCAAAGCATGAATTATAGAATTATAGCGAAGAGACAGACTTTCAAAGAGATGCGAATCCCATTTTTACAAGAACAACCAAATAAGTCTCTCAGAATCGAATTTGCATTGGACCTTATGCACATCCAAGAGAAATATTCATCTTGCTAGCTTGTTTGCGTGATGTTGGCTTTCGACCGACTTTTGGTCGAAGCACGGTAACAAGGCACTTCTAACTTCCAAATCTACCAAGTGCGCTATTTTTCAGAGTGTTTGTTCCCTTATGATTGAGGCACGGAGCTTCACACAGTACATTTGGCGTCACTCGCTATTAGCTTCCAACGGTCATAGCTATGAACGCCGTTTTGGGTTTTGCCTTGTCACAAAAAGATTACAGTAGACTGTCAAGCTGTATCAAAAAGTCTGCAAAACAAGCAAACACGACAAAATTTCCGATGCTGTTGGGTTTACAAATAAGACCTTCTGCGTTGGTACTAAAGCATCATCTTGTCTAATTTTCTCAATAGCCACGCATACTTCTGGGGTGCTGGATTTCGATATAAAACCAAATACAACAAGCCTCGCCAAAAGGACATGACCAGTAAGAAACTGCGCAAGTTCAATTTTTGGGTATTTAGTTCTTTAGCCATGATTTAGGAATCATTGTGAGATAAAGTATATTCAGACTAGGTTGCCACTTGTTGTTCCGCCTATTGAAAATTGACCTAGCTAGCCAGCTACTATCCTGTTGCCCAAGCTAACTTTATAAAGCAGCCAGCTAGCTTCATCGGCTAGTGAGGCTCGACCGGCACAGCTAGCCACCAATATTGTGAGGGAATTACGGGCAATCAGGTTTCAACGGCATGGAGGATGTGCGACCGTTTAGACCCTATTCAAATGGAAAGTAAAATTACGCTATGGTGAGAGACAGTATGAGAGCCATCGTGCAAATATACATACAAAAATAAAGACTCACACAATATTCCCTTATTTATATATCTTATATTGTTGGAGAAAACGGCGTGAAATCCGCAAAGTACCACTCACATTTTCGTGAAAGACTCAATGCTTTAGCATAAAATCAGAATGGGTGTCTTTGCAAGACACCACCATTCAAGTAAATACAAGTAGAACTGTACTTTTAATAAATTAGGGTTATTTAAATGAACACCTTCAATAAAGCAGACAACTCACCCGTCTCAGACGTAGCTACATTATCATAGCATAACACTTCGAAACTTAGATGTCGTTTGATTTTTGGATGAACACGTCAAATAGGTTATTTGACATGTATACGTTTTTTTATGACACGCCACTAATAAGAACCAAACAGCGTTACAAATATAAACTCCTGGTATAAGAATCGGGCTATAACGATTTTTCGAAACAAAAATGAAACACAAGAAACCAAGCACAGGCCTAAGTTAGATATAGAATATTTTATAAATTAGGTTTTGATTATGTTTTACTGGTAATTGTTGGGGAGCAATACGTAAATGTTCCAAGGGACCAAAATAGCTTTTTGGTCAGTGTGTGTGTGTGTGTGTGGGTGGTAAACCTTTATTTAACTAGGCAAGTCAGTTAAGACAATTCTGATCTTTTCCCAATACGGCCCCGGGGCGACGCCTGGAAGTCCAATTGTGGCGCCACCTTATCTTTATTTTACTACCTCTATGGGGGACTGGCCCAACTACGTGCTCTGATATGTGATAAAGCCTGGTATTTTCAACACAAGGGGACTGTAGTGACGCCTCTTTGCGCTGGAGGAATTGGGCCAGTGCCTTTAGACCAGGGCTAGAACGTCCACTCAGGTATGTGGATCGTGTATAACTATTTAACTGTAAAATTAGACATGCTTTAAAACGCGCCTGCATACCATTTTCAATTTATTGGGTATATCGGTATCGTTTTTTTTGGCAAGGAAAATTTGGAATTGGTATCGGCCAAAAATGCCATATCTGGTGCATCACTAGTAAATAAAATCAACACAGGTCTGCAAATTTTGGCCTCGATAGATTTGACATTGCTAATTACTAATAAGTCATCTGGAGGAAGGGTCAGACCATGGATCCTCTTTCTTCCATAAAGCCCTGTTAGCCGGCTTATTTGCCCTGTAATAGTCATCGTAAATGAAGCTGTTTCTCCATGCATGACCACTCCCAAAACAGGTGGACGCACTGAAATCAGACCTATCGGCAGATGTAGTTGGTAATTAGGCACTCGTGAGTTACTGTTTCCTACAACCTTCCTCTGTATGTTCGCATTTTCTATCCGTCCTCAGAGGCTTCGCTGCCAGGTTCCGAGACAGACTGACAATAGCCTGGACCCTTGTCAACGTGTGTGTTGCCTGATGTGGTGTGTGTGTGTAGTGTAGAATGTGTTGTGATGTGTGTGTGATAGTGTGTGTGTGTGTGTGATGTGTGTGTGTGTGTGTGTGTGTGTGTTGTGTGTGTGTGAATGTGCTGTGTGTGTGGTTGTGTCGTTTGGTGTGTGTGTGGTTTAACTATTCTTGTGGGAGCAGAAGTCCCACAAAAGTTTCTGGGGACATTTTTGCTTAGTCCCACAAGGTCAAATTTGCTATTTCTTAGGGGTTTAGGTTTAAGGTTAGAATTTTAGTGTCTTCAGGGTTAGAATTAAGTTACATAATTAAGGTTAAGGAGAAAACTAGCGTAATTCGTTGTAGGGTTAGGAGTTAGGTTTAGGGTATAGGATAAGTTTAGGTTTTTGGGTTAGAGGTTAAGAAGTACGGGTTAGGATTAGGGTTAGGCCTCTTCTCTAAATTCAGGGTTAGGGGAAAATAAATTGGATTTTGATGGGGACTGAATTGGTATGTCCGCCAAGGTTAGCTGTACAAGAACTGTGGTGTGTGTGTGTGGTGTGTGTGTGTGTGTGTGTGTGTGTTGTGTGTGTGTGTGTGTGTGGTGTGTGGTGTGTGTGTGTGTTGTGTGTGCCACACTTACATACATGCACGTGTGTGTTCCAACTGTCATAGCACTTTCTCCCACGATGGACACACAAATCAAACTGAAATCCACTGCCAGCAACAGCCTCAATCTCTTAAATGGATCATCCCTGAGGGAATGTTTCCAGTGGTAACTAGACCCACATGGACCGTTAAAGAATTCAGTGAGCTCCAAGCTCCAGACCATGCAGCTTGTTTTCAAAATGTTTCAATGTTAAATACCATACGCCCTCAGGCCCGTGGGGACATATCTCGTCTCATTCCCCATTTTCTGGCCTTTCAAGCATGGCACAAGGGGGAGCCCTGCCTGGGAAATCAGTCCATTAAGAGGATGAGAGTTTTGAGACGAGAGGCGCGCTCAGTATTTCTGTCTCTATCAGGGACCTTTGGTCTTTGGGGACAAGGGAGGGCCGGTCTGTGGGGGGAGGGTGTAATTTGGGGTGGTTTGGGGTGAGCTTTGATCTACTTTTGTTTATTAGGATATTGAGAGCTTGGTTTGGCCAGTGCAGTGCTTTAAATCACGCACACATGCCTCTTGGTGGCTTGCCTGATAATGGCCCAATGTGATTAAGCAATACATTTAGGCCATGATACGGACTGAGTAGACCGATCGGTCCATTGTATGCATGTTTTGTTTTTGGTGATGAGACCACATGTTCCTCCTTAAAGGTTTATACAATTGACACATCCTCTCTCTCTCTTTCTCGCTCTCGTCCCTCCTGCCTTACATCACGGTCCCTCCGTACAGGTATCACTAGGAAGAATCCCCGGACCCCCTTGTCAGACTTCCAATGGCACCAACACACTGAAGCGAGAATGTCTCTGCCAGGTATGAACCATGGCATGTCGCACTGTTTTTGGACACTCCAAAAGCAATGTTTAGCTGTTCTGTGCTATTCAATGTGTGTGATTGTTTATGTGGATATGGCATAAGTGCTACAGAGCAATTCACACTCTCTTCATCTCATCTGTGTCTTTGTCTTCTCATTTTCTCTAGGGATGGTTATGTGTGCTGTACCGGGGTAGCATCCATACTTGGCGTCGTCTGTCTTCCTCAGGCCTCGGAGTTTCGATGACGGCGTCTTCGTCAATCCCACTAGCAGCAAGCTCCTGGAGAGAGCGCAGGGCCTCCCTCATGTGAGCAATGACTTGAAAGTTGGTCCCACGCAACAACTCAAACCTTGATCAGCCAGTGTTCAATTCCACGCTCAATAGTGTTCATCACGAAATGATTCTCCTGGGGAGAGCACAGGGGCATCCTCATGTGAATATGACCAGTCTGACCATCATCATGCAGCTCGCACGCAAGTCAGAAAACTGTGGTCAGGCGTTGGTCAATCCCATGCGTCAATGTGTGTTTAATGCTGTATGTTCATTCTGTAATATATCTGACAACGCAAGCTCTCCTCCACAGGCGGGAACAAAAATATAAGTCCAAGTCGCCTGCCTACCGAAGGTAAGGGCCTTAAACAAAGATGTGGTCATTTTCCACCGTGAAAGTACGGGAGAATTTCTCTATGGCTTTCAAACATGATATCCATATATGAAAGGCCAATAGTGAAGTAATGGATTACAGCAGGGGTATTCAAC
>NW_019946810.1:24879-27504 GCF_002910315.2 Salvelinus sp. IW2-2015 | reverse complement strand
TACAGAGCATTATGGGTACTGTAACAGAGCATTATGGGTACTGTTACAGAGCATTATGGGTACTGTTACAGAACATTATGGGTACTGTAACAGAGCATTATGGGTACTGTTACAGAGTATTATGGGTACTGTAACAGAGCATTATGGGTAGCATTATGGGTACTGTTACAGAGCATTATGGATACTGTTACTGAGCATTATGGGTACTGTTACTGAGCATTATGGGTACTGTTACWGAGCATTATGMGTACTGTTACAGAGCATTATGGGTACTGTTACAGAGAATTATGGGTACTGTAAKAGAGCATTATGGGTATTGTAGTATAGGGATGAATATTTTCCCAAATCATCGACAAAGTATTTATCCCGAAAGTCCCGGGAAATACCACAAAAATCGGAAGTACCCATTTAAAGTATTTAAAACCAAGATCGGGTCACTCAGTGTTCTCCCACAATAAGATTGTCGCTGGCGCCACTATGTAAAGATTAAGGTAACACTTTACTTGACACCCAGCGCCATAACACGCTATGGCACAGTCATAACCTGTCATAAGATTGTCATAACACTGGCATGACACATATATTTACACATGTTGTATTGTATTATTTTATAGCCGGTTTTGACACCTACATAAGAGTGTCAAAACACACATTTATTCAAATGAGTTCCTTCCCTGCCGAGAAGTCTCCTTTACATTTTGAAATATGTTGTTGTTGTAATGAATTCTTCACAGTGATGTTGTTTTCATCAGATTTTAAAAACAACTTCTAGAAAATACACTTTATGTCAAGAAGCATTATGACCATCATAGTCATATAAGCCAGATAGGCCTATCACGTACATGACCTTATGTCAGTGATCAGTCACAAAGAGGCCGTCTTTTTCCTGCTCCTGAAATCTGCTCCTACATTCATCCCAGTTATCAGCAACAGAGCATTGGGGTTCGTGCATGTCTGATATCAATGTGTGAGCAATTACACTGATCATTGAATATGGTAAAAAAAAAAAAAAAACTCTCCTACATTTCTACACTGTTTCTTAACAAGGAAACCATTTTTATGAACAGAACACAACTATTTACCGTAGGTTTTGCCACAATAAATTATATTGAAAAAGTTTTTTAATGACTAGATGACTAATCTACCCCCCTATCACCTGAAAATCCCACCCCAATAATGAATTGACAGGTCTGAAACCCAACCAACTAAGCCAATGATTCATCCCACCCCTTCCTGAAAACACCACCCATAGTGATTGATTGACAGCTCTAACCCTACCCGACTCTGTGACTCTCTCTGAACAATCCAACCCACAGTCATTGATTGACAGCTCTGAAACCCTACCCGACTCTGTGACTCTCTCTGACAATCCAACCCAAGTGATTGATTGACAGCTCTGAAACCCTAATCCCGACTCTGTGACTCTCTCTGACAATCCAACCCACAGTCATTGATTGACAGCTCTGAAACCCTACCGACTCTGTTGACTCTCTCTGACAATCCAACCCACAGTCATTGATTGACAGCTATGACCTACCGACTCTGTGACTCTCTCTGACAATCCAACCCACAGTGATTGATTGACAGCTCTTCAACCCTACCGACTCTGTGACTCTCTCTGACAATTCCAACCCAACAGTGATTGATTGACGGACCTAACTGTTTAAGAATGTGGCCCAAAAGAACACCAACATGAGAAAATGAAAAGAACAACGGGAGGAAGTCAGGATTCACATTAGAATAACTGACATCATAATCATGTAGAATTACATTAGAATAATGACATCACATAATCAATGTAGAATTACATTAGAAATAATGACATCATAATAATGTAGATTTACATTAGAATAATGACATCATAATAAGTAGAATTTTACATTATAATAATGAACGTCATAATAAATGTAGATTTACATTAGAATAATGACGATCATAATCATGTAGATTTACATTAGAATAATGACATCATAATAATGTAGATTTACATTAGAATAATGACATCATCATAATGTAGATTTACATTAGAATAATGACGTCATAATAATGTAGATTTACATTAGAATAATGACATCATAATGAATATTTAATAAGTTCCTTCCTAGATATGGCAGTGTTCTTGGAAGGGCATAAACAAAAACTTTCAACTTGAAAATGCAAACTCTGGAGTTTTGCATTTAAATTTCGTCATTGATTATGTTCACATAAAAATAATATTGCAAACGAGTCATTAATTTATCATGATCAAATGTAAAAAAAAAAAAAACGTGCAGCTATATTTATCCATAATTTGCGGGCCTGAATCTGCAATATAATAGTATCATTTATCTTTGGTAAGTATGCCCAGTCATTAATTTATCTGATCAAATTAGTTAGTTTAGGCTAGAGCAGAGGTCTACAATATTTTCTTTCATAAAGACGCATACTTAAACATGTTTTGACCACCTACTCATATATATAGCTTAAATATTGAGTTATTGTGTAGGCCAGATTTGATTAATAGAAACAAATAACAGAACTGCAGCAACATTTTAGAGTGGTCAAAACCATTCATCTAGAGGCGACGGGGGGGGGGGGGAAGCAACATTTTAAGAGTGGTCTAAACCATTCATCTAGAGGTGCCGG
>NW_019946810.1:11036-19809 GCF_002910315.2 Salvelinus sp. IW2-2015 | reverse complement strand
AGAAAGTTAGTTGAGTAGGAGAGACCAAATGTGAGGATAGCGACGAAGCTGAGTGACTTGGTGATATAGAGAGAAGAAAGTAGTGAGTAGGAGAGACCATGTGAGGATAGGACGAAGCTAGTGACTTGGTTGTATAGAGAGAAGAAAGTAGTTGAGTAGGAGAGACCATGTTGAGGATAGCGAAGCTGAGTGACTTGGTGTAGAGAGAGAAGAAAGTAGTTGAGTAGGAGAGACATGTGAGGATAGACGAAGCTGAGTGACTTGGTGTAAGAGAGAAGAAAGTAGTTGAGTAGAGAGACCATGTGAGGATAGGACGAGACTGAGTGACTTGGTGTATAGAAGAGAAGAAAGTAGTTGAGTAGGAGAGACCATGTGAGGATAGGACGAAGCTGAGTGACTTGGTGTAGAAGAGAGAGAAAGTAGTTGATAGGAGAGACCATGTGAGGATAGGACGAAGCTAGTGACTTGGTGTAGAGAGAGAGAAGAAAGTAGTTGAGTAGGGGACCATGTGAGGATAGGACGAAGCTGATGACTTTGGTGTAGAGAGAGAAGAAGTAGTTGAGTAGGAGACCATGTGAGGATAGGACGAAGCTGAGTGACTTGGTGATATAGAGAGAAGAAAGTAGTTGAGTAGGAGAGACCATGTGAGATAGGACGAAGCTGAGTGACTTGGTATAGAGCAGAGAGAAAAAGTTAGTGAGTAGGAAGACCATGTGAGGATAGGACGAAGCTGAGTGACTGGTGTAAGAGAGAAGAAAGTAGTTGAGTAGGAGAGACCATGTGAGGATAGGACGAAGCTGAGTGACTTGGTGTAGAGAGAGAAGAAAGTAGTTGAGTAGGAGAGACCATGTGAGGATAGGACGAAGCTGAGTGACTTGGTGTATAGAGAGAAGAAAGTAGTTGAGTAGGAGAGACCATGTGAGGATAGGACGAAGCTGAGTGACTTGGTGTATAGAGAGAAGAGGAGAGGGCCTAGAACCGAGCCCTGGGGGACACCAGTAGTGAGAGTACGTGGTGCAAACACAGATCCTCTCCACMTCACCTGGTAGGTGCGACCTGCCAGGTAGGATGCAATCAAAGAATGTGCATAGCCTGAGCCAACTAGCTCTGAGAGGGTGGAGAGGAGGATCTGATTGTTCAAGGTGTCGAAGGCAGCAGATAGATCTAGGAGGATGAGGCCTGAGGAGAGAGAGAGAATCAGCTTTGGCAGTACGGAGATCCTCCGTACTGACCCGTGACCCGTCTTGAAGCCTGTACTGGTTAGGGTCCAGAAGATCGTTCTGGGAGAGATAGCCAGAGAGTTGTTCAGAGAGAGCACGCCYAAGTGTTTTGGAAATCAAAGAAAGAAGGGATAGCGGTCTGTAGTTTATGACGTCATATTGTTGGTTTCTTGAGGAGGGGAGCGACTCGGGCCATTTTGAAGTCAGAGGGACCCAGTGGTCAGGGATGAGTTGAGTGACATCAGGAATGGTAGAAGGTCTCCAGAGATGGTCTGGAGAAGGGAAGAGGGGATAGGGTCAAGCGGCCAGACCTCACTAGTCACAGGATTTCATCTGMAGAGAGAGGGGAGACAGAGGTCAAGGCGTAGGGTAGTGCTGTGTYAGTGAGACCAGTGGACTCAATAGGCTGAGTGAATGAGGAGGTGGAGCAGATGGCGTCAACCTTCTTTTKAAAGTGGTTGACAATATCGTCCGKAGAGAGGCAGGAGGGAAAGGGTGGGGGATTAAGGAGGTTGGAAAAGAGGGTTAGAAGCAGAAGCTTGAACATTTTGAGTGGTAGAAAGTGCCTTTCGCAGCGGATACAGAGGAAGAGAAAAGGACGCCAGGTTCTCTGGGACTTTAGTTTTCCRCGGCTGCCCACAGCCCTGTCAGCTCGCAATGAGTCACTCAGCCACGGAGCACGAGGGGAGGGCTACCTCATCACATGACCATGACCGACTCATGTCCGCTACATGTCCCGCCCCTTTGACCTCCTCCCCATATTGGGCAGTAATTGTAACACGCAGGATGTGAACCCGGGTTTCCCACGGGAGAAACCAACATCTTAGATCAAGAGGAAAATCATTTTTCAGCTTTAGGGACTTCATGGAGAAAGTTACTTAAGATGTTTTGTTTAGCCGGGAATGGGCAAAGAGGGCTATTCTAAAATGAACAATATTATTGAACATGATTACCTATAATTGGATAGGATAACTCCCCCAACGACATACATTTTTGATCTAGCCCATCGCTAAACAGTCTGCTAAACAGTCCTCCCCGCTAACTCGCGCTACTCGCTAACATTCTTACTCTGCCCAACACTCTCAACACCTTCAACACTCTCCTAACACTCTGCCACTTCCTAAACCACTCTGCCACACTCTCAAACACTCCCTATACCACTCTGCCACCTCTACCTAACATGCCTCATCTCGCTAATCCCTACATCCTCACTCTCCTCACACTCACACTCTGCCGCATAACTTCTCTGCCACTAAACCTCTCCCTAACACTCTCGCTCACTCTCCAAGCACTCTCCTAACACTCTGGCCCTAACTCTTATCTCGCTAACACTCTGCGCTAACACTCTGCGCTAAACACTCTGCGCCTAACCACTCTGCCACACAGTCTGCCCACAAGTCTCGCTAACACTTGGCGCTAACACTCTGCGCTAACACTCTGCCCTAAACACTCTGCCCTAACACTTAGACATGCACCTAACACTTCTGCGCTAACACTCTGCGCTAACACTTGCCCTAACACTCTGCCCTAACACTCTGCCCTACACTCGCCCTAACACTCTCCCCTAACACTTTCGAGCTAACACTCTAGACTAAACACTCTGCCCTAACACTCTGCCCTAATATCACTCTGCCACTAACACTCTCCTAACACTCTGCCATAACACTCTGCACCTAACACTCTGCCCTAACACTCCCCTAACACTCTCACCTAACACTTGCGCTAACACCTGCGCTAACAGTCTGCGCTAACACTCTGCCTGCTAACACTCTTGCCTAACAACTTCCCTACCTGCCTAAACACTCTGCCCTAACACTCTGCCCTAACACTCTCGCGCTAAACACTCTCCGCTAAACACTCTGCCCTAACACTCTGCCCTAACACTCTGCCTAACACTCTGCGTAACACTCTAGCTAAACTTAACTAACACTCTAGCTAACACTCTGCCCAAACACTCTGCGCCTAACACTCTCCCTAACACTCTGCGCTAAACACTCTGCGCTAACACTCTGCCTAACACTCTGCCCTAACACTGCTGCGCCTAACACTCTATCCCTACACTCTGCCCTAACACTCTGGCTACACTCTAGCTTAACACTCTGCCCTAACACTCTTCCCTAACACTCTGCCCTACACTCTGCCCTAACACTCTGCCCCTAACACTCTGCCCTAACACTCTGCGTAACACTCTACGCTAACACCTCTACGCAACACTCTGCGCTAACACTCTGCGCTAACACTCTGCCCTTACACTCTGCCGCTAACACTCTGCGCTAAACACTCTGCCTAACACTGCCCTAACACCTCTGCCCTAACACTCTGCTAACACTCGCCCTAACACTCTGCCCTAACACTCTGCGCTAACACTCTGCCGCTCAACTCTCGCAACACTCTGCCCTAACAGTCTGCGCTAACACTCTGCCCTAACACTCTGCCCTAACACTCTGCCCTAACACTGCCGCTAACACTCTGCGCTAAACACTCTGCCCTAACACTCTGCCCTAACACTCTGCCCTAACACTCTGCGCTAACACTCAGCTAATACTCTAGACTAACACTCGACATAACACTCCCCTAACACTCGCCCTAACACTCCCCTTAACACTCTGCAGCTAACACTCTGCCGCTAACACTCTGCGCTAACACTGCCCTAACACTCTGCCCTAACACTCTGCCCTACACTCTGCCCTAACACTCTAGGCTAACACTCTGGCTAACACTCTGCCCTAAACTCTCCTAACACTCTCCCTAACACTCTCCCAACACCTCTGCCCTACCCACTCTGCCTACACTCTGCGCTAACACTCTACCTAACACTCGCCCTAACACTCTGCCTAACACTCTGCGCAACCACTCTGCGCTAAACACTCTGCGCTAAACACTCTGCGCTAACACTCTGCCCTAACACTCTGCCCTAACACTCTGCCCATAACACTCTGCCCTAACTACCTGCCTAACACCTCTGCGCATAAACACTCTGCCCTAACCCTTTGCGCTACACTCTGCCTTAACACTCTGCCATAACAGCACTCTGCCCTAACACTCTGCCTAACACTCTGCCCTAACACCTCTGCCCTAAACCACTCTGCCCTAAACACTCTGCCTAACCTGGCATAAGAATTCCAATATGAACCATCCTCCTTGCTTTCCCACCCATAGCTTTGGCTGAAAGCAGCAGGTTGAAAGCTCCAGAAATAGACAGCGATACTTATATCATCCCTCTCTCGCTCTCCTCTCTCTCTCTCCTCTCCCTCGTCTCTGTCTCTCCTGTCTTCTCCTTGCCCTCCTTTCTGTTCTCTTCTCCCTTCTCTCTCCTTCTTCTCTCTCCTTCGCTCTCTTCTCTCTCTCTCCTCCCCCCTCCCCCTCTCCTCTCTCTCTCTCTCTGTTGGTCAGTAGAAGAATGGTTGCTGTGGAACACGTTGTTATCACAAGTGCTTCCTGAGAGTGCGGATAGAGAAGAGAGTAGGAAGATAAAAGGAGAGGAAGACAGAGGGAGGAAGAGAGGGGAAGGGAGAAGACAGGGAGAGTAGAGATGAGAGAGGTAGAGAGGAGGTAAGGAGAGAGGGAGAGAGAGGAGAGTAGAGATGAGAGAGGGGAGAAAGGAAGAGAGGGGAGAGGGAGAGAGGGAGAGAAGGAAAGAGAGAGAAGAAAAGAGAAAGCAGAAACCGAGAGCTCAGAAAGAGAGAGAGAGAGAGAGAGAGAAGAAGAGAGATAGACGAGAGAGAAAGAAGAGAGAGAAGATAAACGACGAAGAGGAAGAGAGTGAGTGATGTGTGAGAATCATTGAAGCGCAGAAGAAGAAAATATTAGAGTATCTCCAACAATGATGATCCCTAATCTGTACCCACATACTAGCTGCGTAATCTATTACACTACCGCTCTCTGGGAAGACTGGCAGAAAAGATGATAGAGAAGAGAGAGCTATAGAGGGTGATGAAGAGAGATATGCGAGGTGAGGAGAAAAGAGATGAAGGAAAGGGAGAGATATGAGAGGGTAAGGAGAGAGAAAGAGAAGGATGGAGAAGAGAGAAATATGAATGAGACAGAGAGAGAGAGGAGAGCATAATGAAGGAGGTGAAGGAGAAGATATAGAGGAGGGTGAGGAGAGAAATGAGAAAGATTGAGAAGAGAGAAAGAGAGAGACAGAAGAGAGAGAGAATGAAGAGAGAAGAGTGTGGCAAAGCTGCCATCAAGGCCAATCGGTGGCCCAATTTGACGAATCTCAAATAAAAATACTTTGTGATGGTTAACACTGTAACCGCTGTCACTCCTCACTGACAGGAGTAAGAAATGTCGAGACAATGCGCAGCGTGGTGTGTGTCCATAATATATTTTATGAAACAAACGACACACAAAACAATAACAAACGCACGTGAAATAACAACGCAAACAGTTCGTGTGTGAACACACAGACCAGAAAATAAAACACCCACAAACACAGGTGGAAAGGCTACCTAAGTATGACTCTCAATCAGAGACAACTAACACACCTGCCTCTGATGAGAATCATAGAAACATAGAAAAACGAACATAGATAACCCACCCAACTCAGCCTGACCATACTAAAAAAAAAAACAACAAAAGAACAAGTCAACGTGACAAACACTTTTTGGTACTAATGATCTCCATATTGTTAACATAGTTTTGATGTCTTCACATATTCTACCAATGTAAAATAGTAAAAATAAACAAAAAACCTTGAATGAGTGTGTAAACTTTGACCGTATGTCATAATATATATAATGTTAGCCTGTGTTGTTTTTGGGAGCAAAACACAATGACTAAGCAGGTATTGAACCCTGGCAATAATTACTGCCAAGTTAATTACTGGCCAATTAATTACTAGTCAGATGCACTAACCTCAACCTTAGTGATTTTGAAACATCTAAATTCTTATGTAAGTACGATTGAACAGCCTTGGAGTAGACAAAGAGTATATCTTCCACAGTCTGCGAAGAGACTATAATCATAACCTCCGGTTAGCAAGATGTGGAGCCACCTACGATCTTCTTATTTTGAAAATTGTATTATATATTTTTTTACCTTAGATAAAAATAGAAACTTGATAAACTTGTTAACACATTTTTTTTTTTGAAAATGCCCTTGAATGTATCGTACACTACTGAGATGCTCTAGCACCGTTCACACCTCTTAAACTTAACCCCACCATCTCTTTAAGGATTCACACGTGAGGCCATGTGCTAAATAGAGGGAGTAAGGTAGTGTACTAAACAACAAAGATTACAGACTAAAAAGTGGTAAAAGTAGTAGCCTACAATAGGATTTAATCTTTGGTGCAGGTCGTGTTGTTCTTCACATTTCCGTCTCTGGTAAAGACACACTATATCAAATAAAATAAACATTTATTGTCACATGCACAGGATACAGAAATGTAACGGTACAATGAAATGTTTATTGAATATTTGCATAGTAGAAATATCAAAAATAGAAGTGTCCAGATAAAAATATTTTATAATTGCTAGATGAATATAACCCCCCTAGTATGATGCTCCTCCCCCACCCTAGATGCCCCCCCCCCCCCCCCCCCCCTAATTTCTGACAAAATTTGAAATGTATATATCTGAAAATGTTGCTAGACTCATTACCCGTAAACATGGATCAACGGTTCACGTCGACTGGAATCCCAATAACGTAGTAAATAATATGGCCTTGTCCATTTTGTTTGTAGCTACAGCTTGGCCCGTTGTGTCAAGTCACCGTGTGCAGAAAGTGGTCCATCAACTTTGTCCCCGCTGATCTTTTGTCGATAATGTCTTCTAAATTCAGGCAGCAAAGGTTGTTGAGAGTAGGAGCAACACTTTTGCAGTAATCCATGGTGTTATATCTTTTAAAAAAGCCGCAGTAGCCAGGATTACCTACACATACTGAGCAGCTCATTTTATAGACAGAAGCAAGCTACATGGCAGACCAATCAGAACTCATCTTCAACATTCCAGCCCACCCATTATCTCAGCCAATCATGGGCTAGCGGGAAGGTTTCCTGGCTTTTTCCATGGCTAAACCAACTAGGCTCGTAACAATTTTATTTGTATTTACAGATTGCATACAAGTTTTGTTATTAATGCACATGAAAGTTAGCATTTCTGACACCCAGAAAATGCATTTTGATAAAAAAAAAAAAAAGATATGTTCAAATGCCTCCTGTGATTTAGTGACGTGCGACATATGCCTAGCTTCCTGAAACTGGCTTGTGCGAGAAGGCAGAGTGAGTCTCTGCCACTGGCGGTACCAGCTTCTGGCAGGGCTTGTGGTTGARGAATTTGACAATGAATGCACTAGGAAAATATGTTTTTCCTCAACCAGAGGACTGAATGAATGTTCAAGATTACTGATATATGAAACATGAAAACAGGTAATAATTAAATGAATCATCATTAAATTKATTCGAGAATAATCTGTTAAAATACTTTGTCAGTCCTTTCTCTTGCGTTCGTAGTGTGGAAAGGGACAGAAAAGGCGCGTGTGGGAGTTTTCCCGTGAGGGGGGATGGGGGGTGAAAACTAATCTTCAGAAATGTAATTTGTGGTCTTATGTTTTTGCAGTACCTTAAACAATGTGTTGATCAGACCATCAAAACGTTTCTATAGCCAAGTTCACTGAATACGTTTATAGGGATCATTACTGAAGTAGTACTCAGAATTGCAAAATATAAAATATTTGTTAGTTAATTTTATCACTTACAACCATAAAATAACCTTTTACAGCATAGCAATGAACAATGCAACTGACGGTCCATGATCGTAAAAACACCATACATTTTTAAGTATAAAAAAACACTTTCTGAAGATGGGTAACATTATCTGACCGAAAGAGAGATCTTAAAGCTAGCAGTTTTACTTGAACACTGAGGCTGGACCCGCTTTAAGTTACAGTTTTTACTGTGAACACCGAGGCTGTACCCACTTTAAGCTACAGTTTTACTGTGAACACTGAGGCTGGACCCGCTTTAAGTTACAGTTTTACTGTGAACACTGAGGCTGTACCCACTTTAAGTTACAGTTTTACTGTGAACACCGAGGCTGTACCCACTTTAAGCTACAGTTTTACTGTGAACACTGAGGCTGACCCGCTTTAAGTTACAGTTTTACTGTGAACACTGAGGCTGTACCCACTTTAAGCTACAGTTTTACTGTGAACACTGAGGCTGTACGCTTTAAGTTACAGTTTTACTGTGAACACTGAGGCTGTACTGCTTTAAGTTACAGTTTTACTGTGAACACTGAGGCTGTACCCGCTTTAAGTTACCGTTTTACTGTGAACACTGAGGCTGTACCTGCTTTAAGTTACAGTTTTAACAGTGGTTAAGTAGGCTACTGTGGCTATTTGATCATAATGTAGGACTACCAGAGTGGCCTACCATCAAAAACACAGAGAAAATGCATCCCATAACATTTAACATAGAAATAGCTGTTCTATCATTCAGCTACAGTAGCAGCCAATGTGTGGTGTTCAATGTAGGCCTACATTCCATGAGACTAACCTGTTTATCCACTTGTCCTTCAGACAAGGAGGTGACTGAAAATGTTGTGTGA
>NW_019946810.1:0-4468 GCF_002910315.2 Salvelinus sp. IW2-2015 | reverse complement strand
GTTGTTTGATGCAAGAAACCACTTTACAAAATAAAATGCATCATTATTCCGAGACCATTATTACAGAGAATCAGACAAATTATGTTACCCTCTGCCTATTGGCTATTTAGCTTATTCCAGCCTGTCTCAAAATACAACACTGACCCTTTAAGACAAAAAATATATATCTTTACCTGACTTMCTTTTAAAAGCTGTCTAGAAATATACAAGTTTTGTGCTCTTGTAGGAAGCAATCACTCCCCTATTGCTGACTACAAATGATCTATAACACTGCTAATAACTCACTAAGTAGCAAAGGATATGAACAAATGTACAAATGTGCACACATGCAGCTCTCACTTTGATCTCAAAACAAGTGCATCTATTCCTGACCGCTCATGCTGTAAACACAGTCCAGTTCAAAGTCAATGGCACAGATCCATATATGGCAATGGTCTATTTGTATATAGGCCTACTGCAGCTCTGATTGGTCATGACGCACCGGTCTGTGTAGAGTACGGGCCTGAGTTGTACCTGTCATTGCAACAGAATCCTACTCTGATGCATTCTGCCTACAACAACATATTTTGTGTAGTTAGTGTTGCATACTAATAAGTCTTGCGTAGTTCATTGTGTTTTGGTACGTAGCATTGAAAGTGGCTAATATTTTGCGTTGATTCGATTATAATTCCCTCAGTAAAGGGAAACGTTGATAGTGTTACTTAAAACTAGAAAGTTGAGTGAAGTTTAATCTTGTGCTTCTCTGCGCGGGCTGATTTTCTTCTTCTGGTCCTGGGGGAGCTGCACACCCACGCATGCACGCAGCTTAGAGGGAACATTTTGCCAAATATCTCAAAATGTATGTATTTTTATGTTTTGAAGTTCTACACCCTTTTAAAACCAGGATAACCTATTCTTTCTAATGATGTAAGTTTGGGAAAAGTACTAAGCTGTAACCAATTGCTGTTAATTCAAACTTAAAAAAGACAAAATGTACTCATGGAACTGAGGTTGTTTCCTATAGAGGTATACACAGGAAGGAGTATGTCTGTTCATTTCACAAAATATCAAAACATTTGTAAATTTAGATTTTTTGAAGTTAGACATCATTTTAATCAGGATAATCTTTGTAATGATGTAAGTCTGGGCAGCGTACTCCATTGTCATCAAAAAACAGCATTTAAAATGTCAGAAAATACACATTATTGTTGGAATTCTGAGGCTGCCCCATTGTAAAATTGTACACGGACATGTCTGTCTATTTCGCCAAATATCTCACAATGTGTATATTTACATTTTTTCATGTCGGACACCACTTTAATCAGGATAATCTCCACATTCTAATGACATAAGGTTGTGGAGCGTACTCTGCTGTTATCGATAGCTAGACCAGAAATGATGTTTAKTTTCTACACAAGTTGTTACTTATCAGTTTCGTCTTAAGAACAGATTGTAGTGGTAAAATAAAAAAGGTACAGCTGTCGTCTTTCCAAGTGTCCTGGTTTTTACATGTGTTTTGGAAACGTGTTGTTCCTGTCATAACCTTGAGGACACTGCTGTTCCCAGGGTTAATTAAGGTAATTGTTGCGTTTCCTCAGATCCAACAATATAGAACGTCTGTCTCAGGGGATGAACGTCTGTATACAGTAGGAACATCTCCCTCTTGGGAACGTCTGTGAGTCCATTGGGAGTTCTAGCCAGCAGGTTCTCTGTCTGAAGGTGTTTTTCTGTAAAATGCAGAAGACTGTGTATTCTCTAGGGTATTATCCAAAGACTTCAAACAGGCTCATCTGCAACCCTAGCATCCCTTCATATCCCTTCATCCTTTCATATCTGGGTCATGTTCACCAAGCAGCAAACGGGGAAAAAACTGACTGAAACAAGGAAGGAGTACCTGGGCTTATTAAATAAGAAATGCTAATTTTTGTTCTCTGTTGTAAAACTTTTTACTACGGTGTGCTTTAATGAAATCGACCCTGGAGTGTTTGACAACCCTGTTGATAAACATGGTTTTCATTGGTCAATAAGAATCAAATCAAAATCAAACGTTGTTTGTCACATGAACTGTATACAACAGGTGTAGACCTTACCGGGAAATGCTATGCATAGATAATAAACAGCGAGTAGCAGCAGTGAAAATACAAAGGGGAAGAAGGGGTGTCAATGCAAATAGTGCAAATAGTAATTGTTCAGCAATGTAATATTCCGGTGGCCATTTTATTAATTGTTCAGCAGTCTTCTGGCTTGGGGGTAGAAGCTGTTAAGGAGCTTCTTGGACCTAGACATGGCGCTCCGGTACCACTTGCTGTGCGGTAGCAGAGAGAACAGTCTATGACTTGGGTGACTGGAATCTTTGACAATATTTTGGGCCTTCCTCTGACACCGCCTAATATAGAGGTCCTGGATGGCAGGAAGCTTGGCCCCAGTGATGTACTGGTGCCTTGCAGTTGGAGGGCAAGCAGTTGCCATACCAGGCAGTGATGCAACCAGTCAGGATGCTCTCGATGGTGCAGCTGTATAACTTTTTGAYGATCTGAGAACTCATGCCAAATATTTTCAGTCTCCTTAGGGGGAATAGGCTTTGTTGTGCCCTCTTCACGACTGTCTTTGATGGTGTAGTTTGATGGTGATGTGGACACCAAGGAATTTGAAGCTCTTAACCTGCTCCACTGCAGCCCCGTCAATGAAGATGGGGCGTGCTCGGTATCCTTTTCCTGTAGTCCACAATCATCTCTTTGTCCTGATCACGTTGGGGAAAGGTTGTTATCCTGGCACCACATGGTCAGGTATCTGACCTCCTCCCTATCGGCTGTCTCATCGTTGTTGATGATCAGGCCTACCACTGTTGTGTCATCGGCAAACTTAATGATGGTGTTGGAGTCGTGCCTGGCATGTAGTCATGAGTGAACAAGGAGTACAGGAGGGGACTGACCACGCACCCCTGAGGGGCTCCCGTGTTGAGGATCAACAGATGTGTTGTTCCCTACCTTACAACCTGGGGCGGCCCATCAGGAAGTCCAGGATCCAGTTGCAGAGGGAGGTGTTTAGTCCCAGGATCCTTAGCTTTGAGCTTTGAGGGCACTATGTTGTTGAACGCTGAGCTGTAGTCAATGAACAGCATTCTCACAAAGGTGCACCTTTTATCCAGGTGGGAAAGGGCAGTGTGAAGTGCAATAGAGACTGCATCATCTGTGGACTGTTTCCTGTAATCCATGGCTTCTGGTTGGAGTATGTACGTACAGTCACTGTGGGGATGACGTCATCGATGCACTTATTAACCTGTTATGGCTGCAGCCCGACACCGGTACACCTATGACAACATCCAGCTCAAATGCAGGGGCGAAATTCAAAATCTATTTTTTTTTAATATTTAACTTTCACACATTAACAAGTCCAATACAGCATTTGAAAGATAAACATCTTGTCAATCCAGCCAACATGTCCGATTTTTTAAATGTTTTACAGAGAAAACACCACATATATTTATGTTAGCTCACCACCAAATAAAAAAGAGGACAGACATTTTTCACAGCACAAGTAGGATGCAAGTAGCATGCACAAGCCAACCTAACTAACCTAGAACCAACCTAAATAACCTAGAAAAAACTACCTCAGATGACAGTCCTATAACGTTACACAATAAATCTATGTTTTGTTCAAGAATGTGCATATTTTAGCTATAAATCAGTTTTACATTACTGCTACCATCATAGCTACAGTCAGAAATCGCACGGGAGTAGCCAGAGAAAATACAGACACCAACGTCAACTACTAATTACACATCATAAAACATTTCAGAGAAATATATGGTGGATAGCTAATGAAAGAGAAAGATCTTGTGAATGGAGCCAATATTTCCAATATATTTTGTAGTGTTTTACAGCAAAAACACAATATATCGTCATATTAGCTTACTACAATAGCTAGCACACAGCAGCATTGATTCTAGTCAAACGGTAGCATAGCACAGTTCGACAGATATATGAAAAAGCATCCCAAATTGGGTCCTTATCTTTGTTGATCTTCCATCAGAATGTTCTCCAAGGGTCCTTTGTTCAAAATGTCTTTATTTCGATCCAGAACGAACAATTTCCCTCTTGAATTAGCAAGCACACTGGCAGTGCGACGCTAAACCTCTCCATCTTGAAAAAATTCTTGCGTCGCATCACGTCTAAAGTCCAGAAAACATTTCAATAATATAATTAAACTATATTGAAAACATACTTTAGGATGATATTGTGACATGTATCAAATAAAATCTAAGCCAGAGATCATATTCACCTTTACAGAGTGTTTTCCAGGAGCCGAGTCCAGGTGCTACTTCGCGCCCAGAAAGAAAAAAATAAACTGCGCAATACTCACTCAAAGAGGCTGTGTTCAAATACAGGACGAGATAATCAACTGATTTCTTCTCTCACTTCCGCATGACACCCAGAGGAAGGCGTATGACGTGTTTCTACAGTCCTAAGTGACATGCCTTTTTATAGAC
>NW_019946809.1:42811-56863 GCF_002910315.2 Salvelinus sp. IW2-2015 | reverse complement strand
TCTTCCTCTATCTTGCTCGCCCTGCATTTTCTCTTATCCACACCACTACTCTTACATTTAAAGCGGTCTTATGCCGTGGTAGCAATTTGTTACGCTTCCTTCTCTTCGCTGCAAACTTCCCTTGTCTCCTTTTCTCCCTGACTACTAAGTTTGAATCTCTGACATTACCAAAATTAGTGGCTATAATGTATTGGCTATAAAGAAAGGAGTCCAAGACTACTGGGACACAGCAACAGTTTTATACAACCTGTAAAACCCTGTTCACTGGTGTCCCTTGCAGGCTTGGTGATGCCTACAGGAGGTACAGTACTGTATCTAACGGGGGTGTGTGTGTGTTCAGATCGTGGGTAACCTGCTGTACTACCGCTACATGAATCCGGCCATCGTGGCGCCCGACGCCTTCGACATCATCGACCTGTCGGCCGGAGGTCAGCTGACCAAGACCAACGGCGGAACCTGGGCTCCATCGCCAAGATGCTGCAGCACGCCGCGTCCAACAAGATGTTCTTGGGGACAACGCCCACCTCAACCCATCAACGAGTACCTCAGCGCTCCTACCAGAAGTTCAGGTGCAGTGGGGACATTCTTTATGGTCGTGTTCATTAGGGCATGCTATGGAAATGGAAAACATTTATCACTTTTACCTCTGTCTTGTGCTATAAATATTATCTTGGTGTGTTTAATCCCATCTAAGCGTCACAATTGAAATGGATGCAGATAAAAAAAACACGTGCCATTGTTGATCTTTGACGGGGACTGGCATGTGTTGCGGACGTGTGTTTGACGGGACTGGCATGTGTTTGACGGGGACTGGCATGTGTTTGACGGGGACTGGCGTGTTTGACGGGGACTGGCATGTGTTTGACGGGACTGGCATGTGTTGACGGAATGAATGATGAAAATGTTCTTTGTACAAGCAAGAGTTAGAATATGCGTTGCTTCTCTTTTTAAAATAAATTGTCCACCAAAAATTGTGACACGTGAATTTACACCCAACTTAAACATGGAAATAATGGCTGGTAAGAGGGCGTCCTGAGGTGGGCGGGGCATGTGCGTAGCTTCTTACCCTCCTTGTATCTCTGTTGTCCCTCCGCAGGCGTTTCTTCTTGGCGGCGTGTGACGTCCCGTCATTGGAGGACAAGTTCAACGTGGATCAGTACTCTGACCTGGTCACGCTTCAGAAACCTGTCATCTACATCTCTATAGGGGAGGTCATCAACACACACACGGTCAGTCACACACACACACACACACGCACACAACACACAGACGAAGACATGCTTATTTCTGCCCTATAATAAAAATGAGTACTCTCTTACACACTTATCTCAGTGAGTTTACTTTTTCTCTGTTGTGAAGAACCAATTATACGTGGAGGAGTCATTTTGTAAAATTTGTGACTAAGTACTAGTGTATTTTCTCATAGCCAGTATCACAGAGGGATAATGTGTTTTTAGTGTTTGCTCCCATATGAAGCCAAAGGCAAATGTCACATTTGTGTGGACAATAAAGATTTTCACATTGTAATGTTCCTGCTCGTCCCCGCCAGCTGCTGTTGGACACCAGGATGCCATCGCTCGGAACACAACGACCCATCCACGAGCTGCTGGAGGACCTGGGAGAGGTCCACCATAGAGTCCCTCATCGGTCAGTACCGTAGATATTCTATAGTCCTCATCAGTCAGTACCGTAGATATTCCATAGTCCCTCATCGGTCAGTACCGTAGATATTCCATAGTCACCATTGGTCAGTACCGTAGACATAAGGATGCTGTGTTCATATATTCATACATGTAAAATGTAGAGGGCAAGATGAAAAAGGAACAGGCCTGATGAATGTTTCCTACTGTCTGCTCTGTTCTACCCCATCAGTGAAGAAACCATAGTCTTCTAAATGTCTCACCTGTAAACGGTCTCCCCTCTTAGAGCTTCCTTCCACCCTCCCCACAATTTCATGTGTCATTCACGTCCACTGTAGAATCCCAACTTCCTCTCCCCTAACTGTCCCCTGTTCTCCCTCCAGGTGAGAACCCCCTCCCCCCAGGGGACCCCACGGGAGACGATGGGGAAGACAGAGGTGTCCCTCACCTCGCCAACAAGTTTGACGTCCCCGGAGAGGCCAATGCCGGATGGACGCCAGGACTCTACTGCTTAGTAAGAGTAATATTTGTATACAATAAAAAATACACACTTCCTTAGGGCTCTTTCTCGATTGTCTAAATCGGTCCTCTTCTTCGCCTTCTCGACTGCTCTTATCTGAAAGAACTGACCAGGTGTAAGCCAGCCTAATGATGAGCTGCCACCATATTGTTTTCACCTGCCAAGTTTCATTTCCAATCAGTGCAGATGGAGTGAGGACAGATTTTTTTTTTTTTAAAGCATTAGATCCAAGGTGTTAGTTCAAAAGGAGGACAAATTTAGTTCCAGACTCCTCAGTTGTTTGTGCGTTCCCAGCTGAACCTCATCTTCCCTCTTTCTGGCCTGCTACACGGAGGCCTAACGTTTGCGAGCGGGAGACCTCCAATTCATTTAAATGAAACCTGGGTGTGTGCGCCGGCCCACGGGAGGCTCACGCTGCTCAGAACTGTTCGCTCTGGTTGTATTTTCAAGATTTCGACTCACAGCTCACACCCAAGAACAATAGCATAAAGTGGCTTTCGCTCTGCTCACACCGGCTAAAGTTACGCTTCCAGTCTAGCAGCTAAAAAAACCTACTGTTGTCTCGACGCCCTAGAATAGCTCCTATGTCTCTTCCCCCTATCTTTCTCTCTCCAGCACCAAGCGGCTGATCGTGGATGTGATCCGGTTCCAACCTGGAGAAACACTCACTGAGATTCTGGAGGGTGCTGCCAGTCCTGACAGGTGAGACACCGAGGAGGGGAGAGGAGACTGGGGAGAGGGAGACCTGGACTAAACGTTTCAGTGCAATAGTGAAGGTGTAAACTTGGCAGTATAACACCTAAACAGTACATTGAGCTCAAAGTATTGGGACAGTGACACATTTTGTTGTTGTTGGCTCTGTACTCCAGCACTTTGGATTTGAAATGATACAATGACTGAGGTTAAAGTACTGACTGTCAGCTTTTAATTTGAGGGTATTTTCATCCAAATTAGCATTTTTTGTACATAGTCCCCCATTTTTAGGGGACCTATTAAAGTGGTCAAAACTTTAGTATTTGGTCCCATATTCCTAGCATGCAATGATGATAAAATCAAGCTTGGGACTCTACAACCTTGTTGGATGCATTTGCAGTTTTGGTTGTGATTACGATTATTTTGTGCCCAATAGATTTTAATTGTAAATAATTTAAGTCGCTTTATTGTAAATAAGAATAGAATGTTTCTAAACACTTGTACATTAATGTGGATGCTACCATGGTTACGGGTAGTCCTGAATGAATCGTGAATAATGATGAATGAGGAAGTTAGAAGCATAAAATATCATACCCTCGTTATTGTAATGGTGAGAGGTTAGCATGTCTTGGGGTATGATACTTGTGTGCCTAACTTTCGTACCCTGCACACTCTAATTGACAAAGAAACAAAACCAAAACAAAGGCAAAGTCTTCTCATGCTTTGTTGATTTCAAAAAGACTTTAGGCGCCTCCTGAGTGGCGCAGCGGTGTAGGCACTGCAGGGCTTGAGGCGTCACTACAAGATCCGGGTTCGATCCCAGGCTGTGTCGCAGCTGGCTGCAACCGGAGGCCCATGATGCGCACAATGGGCCCAGCGTCGTCTGGGTTAGGGGAGGGTTTGGCCCGCCTGGATGCCCTTGTCCATCGCGCTCTAGTGACTCCTGTGGCGTGCCGGGCTCATGCACGTTGACACGTCGCCAGCTGTACAGTGTTTCCTTCGACACATCTGGTTAAGCGAGAAGTGTGTCAAGAAGCAGTGCGGCTTGGCAGGGCCGTGTTTCGGAGGACGCATGGCTCTCGACCTTTTCTCTCCCGAGTCCATCGCTGCAACTCCCGTACGGACAAGACTGTAACTACCAATTGGATACTTTTCCCACCACTGCAAAACAAGGTGGAAACAGCTGCACTTCCTAACCTCCTTCCAAATGTATGACCATGTTAGAGACACATATTTGCCTCAGATTACACAGAACCACAAAGAATTTGAAAACAAACCCAATTTTGATAAACTCTCATATCTATCAGGTGAAATACCACAGTGTGCAAGATTAACTCACAGTAGCAAGATTTGTGACCAGTTGCACCAAGAAAAGAGCAACCAGTGAGGCACAAACACCATCGTAAATACCCATATTTACTATGTTTATTTTTTTCCCTTTTGTACTTCAACTATTTGCTCATGTTTACAACACTGTACATAGCCATAATAACATTTGAAATGTCTCTATTTCTTTTACCTTGTGTGTAATGTTTACTGTTAATTTCGGATTGTTTATATTTTTCATTTGGTTTGGCAATGTAAACACGTTTCCCATGCAAATAAATTCCTTTGAATTGAGGATGCAAACCTGTAATATTAGTTAGCAGCTCACACACCAACACTTCATCTTTGTTTTTGATTATATCGTTGTGCATAGAGTTAAAGCAGAGAGGGCACACCACAAAAGACTGATAGCATGCACCAGTTTAAAGTAGTCAACTGAGTAGGACTTCTCTGGGTTCGGGAGTTATCACTTTTGCTTTATTCAACTATGATTTGTGCACAGTGACAGTATAGGGTGAAGTTGCCCCTAGACGCTGATCTTGAGTCAGTTTAGCATTTTCCCCACTACTCTTTAGGTTAGAATTGGGGGAAGGGAAGCTGATCCTAGATCTGTGCTTGGGGAATCTTCACCCCAGCAACACATGACACCACCCCTGTTTTCCCCTCCCAGGAAGTGGAGTACCAGCGTGCTATGCAGCGGCGTGCCATCCGTGATGCTAAAACCCCGGAGAAGATGAAGCAGGCCAAACCGGTGGTGGATGACAGCCTGACGCTGCAGGGCAAGAAGGACAAGATCAGGAGCAACCTGCAGCGCCTGGCAGAGCTGGGCAAGGTGCACCTGAGAACCGCTACAGGACCTCATCAACGACATCGCCAAGGTCAGCTCGCTAGTTGAAGCTGTGTGTGTATGTTCACCCATTGAACCACTTCTAGGACCTCAACGACATCGCCATGGTACTGTGTGAGAGTGTCAGTGTTTCTGTGTCTCACGTGATGTGTGTGTGTGTGGACTTATAGTATACGTGTTTTTGTGGATGTGCCACGTAAATATAACGTGTGTGTGTTCCAGGACATCCGAAACCAGCGGCGGTATCGGCAGCGGAGGAAGGCGGAGCTGGTGAAGCTCCAACAGACTAACACCGCCCTCAACTCCAAGACCGCCTTCTACAACGTCCAGATTGACTACTACAATCAGTACATCAAGACCTGCATGGACAACCTGGCCAGCAACAAGGGCAAGTGAGTGGCTTTCTCTTCATACCAGAGGGAAGACGCTAGCCTCCAGGTTTGAGAGGTGGGCAGGAGACCGGAGGGATGCAGGTTGGAATCCCAGTGTTGACGGAGGATGTTTTGTGTGTCAGTAGAATAAAGGATCAAGAGCTCAACTTTGAATTCTTATTACAGAAATGTTGTTGGGTGCGGGGTGTAAGTGAATATGTTGTTGGGTGCGGGGTGTAAGTGAATAAGACAGACGGGGAAACTTGCACTGCAGAGGTCAAGGGTTTGAACCTATTAGAGGGCTGGGTGGAGCCATCGTCATACTTTTTACATCTGGGTTGTGTTCATTAGAACACAAGTTAACAAAATGTTGATAAACTTAACAAGTGTTTATTGGACAAGTCTAGGAAGTACCTCTCCATTTTTTATTAAGTTTTAATTCCATGCCTATTTTGTTAACGACCCTGAAATGGAATGGAACTGTCAATGTTAAGTTTCTAGCAGAAGGCAACTGCAACTCAGGTTGAGGGAACGTTATTACATGGACTGCTATTTCCTCTGTTACGATGTGTGACAGTGTTATGGACACGATCTTCTCTCCCTCCCTCCTCAGGCTGTCAAAGAAACCAGGTGACACCAAGGCCAAGAAGAGTAAACAGGTGTCTCAGAAGTACACCGCCGCTCGCCTCCATGAGAAGGGTGTGCTGATCGAGATTGAAGACCTGCAGACAAACCAGTAAGTCAAAGATACACCTTGGATGTTTAGTTAATAATTGTTTACCAACTGTTGTCTTGAATGTTAGCTGTATGGGATATATGATGTAATATGGATACATCACACAAATCCTTAGTTTTAGGCAAACAATAGTGTTCATGTTTTTGCTCAATGTGTGAGGGTAGCTGTGCCCCTTTCTGTCCTATTTTAGTCATGGATTGATTGGTTGATTGATCAGATTCGTCATTGATAATCAATCAAAATAAAACCCTTTTAATTCATACAATCGACTGCGCCGAGACATCAGATCCAGTTTACAGTTGTTCGGTATCCAAGCCGTTAACAAAGAACCTGAACATTATGCACTCTAGTCTGTGGCGACACACAGATAATTTGTGTCTGAAACATCTGGTTTGAGACAGTATTTATTTTAATGGGAGTCATCTGTTGACGGATGATGGACGGCGATGTTTGTCTGATTTAAATAAAATATCTATAATTAAATTTAAACTCACAGATTTCGCTCTTTTATTGAAAATAGTTGACTTGCATTGATCTTTTGACAGTCAACAACTGATGAAAACCTACAAGATTTCATCCGTGTGGCCGTAGCCTATATCGATATCTCAAGCATATTTGCATTTACAGTACTTACTACTTTGGCACTGTACCCATACTTTGTACCTGCCCGTATAATTCCCATACCTGCATAGTGGCGCACACACAAACCCTGACTGAGTGGACACCTGTTCAGAGACCACACCGACACACTCCAAACTCAATGGTACTGTATGTCATATAGCTAGTACTGTACATTGTGTGACATCCCCTCCCCCACACACAGGTTTAAGAACGTAATCTTTGAGATCTCTCCGTCGGAGGTGGGGTGTTCGATGTGAAGGCCAAGTTCATGGGAGTCACTTGGAGACGTTACAGTTGGAATACCAGGTATACATATATGAATGCATGAATGAAGGATGTACAGTGATGCCGGGATGTGAAAAGGTGGTGGTCAAATGGGATTTTATGGTTTTTTGATGATATCTGTCTTTTAAAAAAATTATTTTTCGAATGATTCCTTCTCCATTTCTCATCTCCATCGCTCTCCCCTTTCTCTGCTCCTCTCCCTCTTCCTGCCTCTCATGCTCTTCCTCTCCCCCTCTCCATCTCTCTCTTACTCTCATCTATCTTACTCTTCCCCCATCTCTTCCTTCTCTTCTCTCTCCCAGGACCTCCTGCAGTTGCAGTACGAGGGTGTGGCTGTGATGAAGCTCTTCGACAGGGCCACCATCAACGTCAACCTGCTCATCTTCCTGCTCAACAAGAAGTTTTACGGAAAATAGATGGATGAGACGGGGAAGGGAGGGAAAGGAGAGGGGGCTACGAGACACTGTTGAGAACAGAACATCTAACAGAGGGCCTTGGCTCTATGCTGTCTTATCTTTAGCTCGGTTTCCCCCTCTTCCGCACTACTTGATATAGTATTATGTAATCATTATGTGCCTTATGTGAGATGGAATATTCACCGTACGGTATGTGTCTTATTGAGATGGAATATTCACCGTACGGTATGTGTCTTATTGAGAATGGAATATTCACCGTACGGTATGTGCCTTATTAGATGGAATATTCACCGTACGGTATTGCCTTATTGAGATGGAATATTCACCGTACGTATGTGGCCTTATTTCGCCAAGGAAAAGTCCACCGGAAGCCTGCTGGATGCGCCCAGTGTATCCTGGTCAGGATCCAGAGTGCTTGTTTGTGTTGTGTACTATGTTACTGTAAGACTGTCAAAGGTAGAAGTTATGGATTTGTCTGTGTCAGGCGCTTGTTTTCCAGTATATGAAACACAGTTCAACAGTTGAATGTTGATGACATCACGCAAGCAATTTTGTCATACAGTATAGCTTTAAGAAACTTGCAAATCCACTATTGGCATAGGAAATAGCCTTCAAGAGTAGACTGAACAATCAATGTAGAAAATATGTGTTATTATGCTTTGTGTAAATAAATGTATAAAAGAAAACTGTCCTTAATTATTCTTGTTGTCATCCTCCAAGTATAGTTAACGTTACTTTTTATTTTCCTTTTAAGGAGCATAGTGTCAGAGCAAATCACGTTTCATAGTTCTTTAGTCACACATTCACTATTAATTAAAATACGGTGACTTCAGTTGATTTTACTCCATTCACCACTCTAAAGGAAACCGTTCATACACTCCAGTCTAGAGTGCAGTATTATATAACAATGAAGAGAGATATGCTTTAGGTTCCAGTAGATGTCACTCACTGTACACTAAACAAACCGTCCAGCACAGAATCCTTATGACAATCGGCTCCATTTCAGAAGACTGGAAAGCGTGATATACAGTACTGCCCTGTCAGAATTGTTTAGAAATGGTTTTTTTAACCAGTGTACCTTGTATTGAAGTTAATTTACACTGGGCCTAACCAGGATATAGTTATCTAGGAGCCTAAGCTCTTTCTGTGTTATGTTTGCCCGTAGTCCATAGAATTTACATGTTTTAAAACGAATTAAGCTTTAATGCAATATGTCATTTATTTGACTTTTATATCATCCACAAGCTATTTTCATGAGTTACATTATTACCAGTGACTTATAAAAAAATAAAAGGTGACACTTTAAAACATTCATTAAGATGCTTTTTAAATTATTACATGCTTAGAACGCTTACACATGATTAAACATTTTAATGTTTATAAATTGTGAAATACACAGATTATTATGCACACTGTTTATGAATAGTAAATTTCCCAGAGCTGTGAGGGGAACGGCACCTCCGTACCTTCAGGCTCTGATCAGGCCCTACACCCAAACAAGGCACTGCGTTCATCCACCTCTGGCCTGCTCGCCTCCCTACCTCTGAGGAAGTACAGTTCCCGCTCAGCCCAGTCAAAACTGTTCGCTGCTCTGGCACCCAATGGTGGAACAAACTCCCCCACGACGCCAGGTCAGCGGAGTCAATCACCACCTTCCGGAAACACCTGAAACCCCACCTCTTTAAGGAATACCTATGATAGGATAAAGTAATCCTTCTAACCCCCCCCCCCCCCCCTTAAAAGAGTTAGATGCACTATTGTAAAGTGGTTGTCCACTGGATATCATAAGTGAATGCACCAACTTGTAAGTCGCTCTGGATAAGAGCGTCTGCAAAGACTTAAATGTAAATGTAAATTAACTTTAAGTGAAGGTTTCCCAAAACCAGATCCAGCCTAGTTCTGGACTGAAATATATTTTCAATAGAGATTCAGGTTAACCTAATCTGTGTGCTGGGAAACTGGTCCTATTAGTTAAATGTATTGTTTTGCAGAATATGTCAGTATAATTTTATTTTCATTGTATGATGTAATATTTTTTCTCCATGTGGACACTAGCCAGCAGGTCCTAGTACTGTATGTCCATGATGATTGGATAGGTTGAGAATGAAAAGTACAATTTAAGGAACTGAATAAACCAAGCTAATTTACTTTCACGTGTGTGCCACTGTGGTAAAATGCATATTTACGATTGTTATGAGCACTTAAATGTTTCCTTAATTTATTAGTAGACATTTGTATCCAGGTCAATTACCATTCAGTTCACTAAATAATGAGGCTGAACAACCGTATGATAAAGGCTAGGCCGGACGTAGGACAAATATAAGCACCCACCTAATTTGTATTATTATTTAAAGGCAATTTCCAATTGAGACACATATCTGCAGCGTTCACCTAGAATGTGAACATGGTAACATTACTTTTAAAAGGCTCATTGTTGACAGGCCGATCTGATTAAATCCTGGCCTAGGTGTCACAAGCAAAACACGAACAGAAAATAGCACACATGTTCCCCATGGTTTCAAATACACAAAATGATGTAATATGCAGTTTCTTTCTTAATGGATGCTATGATTAAATGATGTACAAAATTAAGCAAAAACACTTTTTCAGACGACAGGCTATATTTTCATTCCTTTCACTCCTCTCATTCCCAGTCATATTTCAGTGTATCAAGTGATCCCCAGTGTCAAATAATCTCAGTTTAGCAACCATCTCTACTATGAACTAGGTTTCCATCCAATTGATGCCAGATTTTCATACAAATATTTTCAAATCTGCATAAAGAAAATCTAACTTTTTGTGGATAAAAAAATCAGTGTGTGATGACGTAGTGCACACAAAATGTACTTTTTCGCTTAAGTTTTCATCTCCCGAATAAAAATCTAAAGTTCATTGTGTTTCCAGTGCAGTTCAACTCGACCAATAGTTTTGTCTCAAAAACTGGGGTCTTGGCACATGTGCTCTAGCCAACAGCTCACAGATACATTGCGGGTAGGCTAGTCAACATTATAAGATTATGGATAAGAGCGAGAATATTTGTATTTGTCAAACGGCAGTCAAGCACCTATCATGTCTCCAGAATAAGACCCTTGATTTTAGTGGAAAGAAGCATCAAGCTCATCGTTGTGCACTTTCACCACCCTGTGAACTCATAACTTATTTTATCTGTAGCCTAATAAACTACATGGTTTCCCGAGTTGTAGTGGGATGACCACACACCATATCATCATGTGACTCCAAGTTTACTTCCATATGATGGTTATTATATGTTTGCGCATAAAGGTGCTTGACCAACATTTCTTGCATAATTAATTTTATCGAAACAAAAAGATCCCACCATGTCAAACAAACTATTTATCTGTTGGCTTTTATAAAATTGTACCAAAACTTCTGTTTCTATCACAGCTGTCACTTTGTATTTATACTGTATGACTTAACTCGCATAAAAACGGGATGGAAACTTTATTGGCTGCAGTGAAAATGATTCCTGTGAAGTGTTTCCATGCTACACTATTCAGTTGGATAATGCGGCCAGTACACATCCCCTTTAAGAGTTCTTCATGCCCTCCTGCGGACATAACCGGTAAGGTTGTTTTACAGTTTCAACTGTTTTTTTTATATGCAGGATCAGTGGGGAAAGAGATCTCACCATCGAGAGCCGACAAACTATGGAGCGATCATCAACAGGAGACAAGACGAGAAGAAGCTCGACTTTACCGCATGGATTTGAATGTTTACATGCGAACTAAATATAGCCTGTAAAAAATTGTTGTAGCTGTTACAGTCGACCTGCCTAATCWGAGGACCAGAATCGAAAGCAATGTTTTTGAGATCGAGAGAGTGGATTATGTTACATGCTGATTTGGATAACGCTCGCGCTGCTACTGCAAGATCTTTCCGACACTTGTTGAAATGACATTTCGAAATCTTCTCCACAAGGGAAGTATTCGCTAATGAAAACATTGCTAACAACTATATTTGGGCGTAATTCAAACTAACTGCCGAGGGCAACGTTAGCAAATATTGTTTTAGATAGTTTACAAATCTTTAGCTAACGTAAGTTGCGCTTCTTTTCTGCTGTTCGTGTCGCATTACGCGGTAGCTACTGTACGAGCTAGCTGCGTAGCTGTAATTTCTATCGATGAACATTTTTATACACTGCATAAAATGACAGTTTTGATAGCTTTGAAGAGGTTGAAGTACTTATTAGTTATTTAGCTACGCGTGTTGCCTCAATTGACAATGCATGGTTGGCTACGTCATCAAAACGTTACTATTTTAAGCTAAATTGTCAATGAAGAAAATGGAAGTGACAGGTAGCTAGCTAGCACTGGCACTCTCTCACGCTAGCTAGTTAGCATAACTAGCTACTGATTGAGTTTCCAACAAGTTGTTGGCTTGTTATTAGTTTAGTTAATTATTTACAAATGTAAATATTTTCACATGCATTGACAATACGTTGGGATGTATAAAACTCAATAACTTCGGTAAGCGTTACCTGCTGGCACCGTAAACACATTTTGGAATTTGATTGTTTACAAACACTTGTCAGCTGAACTGTTCACTATTGTTAACCTATGTGGCTAACGTTAGCTAGCACCGAAGATTTGTCAACGCGACGATTTGAAGCAGCACTGATGGATTYGCTAAAAGTGGACTGACAATCAAAACCACACTATCTATATTTGTGCCCCAAGCACTCGCTTTACATTTTTTAAGTAAAGTTTTGAAACTGTGCGGCCCACACCATGTCCGGATCCCCGGGCTCGGGTGGCTCAAACCCCAGGAAGTTCAGCGAAAAGATAGCGCTGCACAACCAGAAACAAGCAGAGGAGACGCGGGCCTTCGATCAGCTKATGACAGATCTCACTGTCTCAAGGGTAAGCAGATCCCTGTCTATAAATATCGAATTATTAATTTATTATTGATTTATTAGTGCATGAGTGGTCTCAAGCTAGATAGGAATGCCATGTTTAGTTTGATCAAGGAAGTTGGACAGGCAAGCCAGCAGGGTGTGAATGCTCTCTGCTGTCAAGCAGGGGCACCTGTCAAACTTGTGTCGCAATTCATTGAGGTTATGGTTAGGCAGGTTACTTCGAAATAAGGCTAGCTGTTTAAAGAAAGAACCCTATGGCTATTGTTTACTATATAACTACAATGACTGTAGTTAACCATAAGGTTTTTACATTTACATTTACATTTAAGTCATTTAGCAGACGCTCTTATCCAGAGCGACTTACAAATTGGAAAGTTCATACATATTCATTTTTAATAGTTACAACAAGGATAATCCTTAAATCAAAGTTAAATTCATCAGGCTTGTTTGGAAATATATTTACCCTAAACAGGGGGCTATCAATCGATGGGTGATTAGTGGCTGACGGTTCACACTCCCTAATTAGACATAGATCAGCATTGATCACTGCGTGTGTGATGTGAACAGAAACATCACCAGTAAACATGCTTTCTGCACCACCCACTCTTGCACTCGTCAGCCTATTTTTGAATGAAATGATTGGTTAATAACCAGCCAGCTGCTGCATATTTCTATGAGTCATCATTAGCAGCAATGTGTTGTTGTCATATGATGTATAGATGGCAATTATAATGGCGCCTCTAATTTTGCCTTCACAAATAACAGTGACTTAACTACATTCCCCTGTAATCATCCATTTGAATATACACTCTCAGATTTGTAAGTTGATTTCTAATCATAAGAATTTGTCTAAACTAATGTTGCATTTTTTTTATACTGAGAAGTGAGATCTTCGGGCCTGCCTTTTCTGCACTGAATGGGACCCAAACCACTAATTATGTGCCGATATCATCCATTTAACTGTTTATTAAATTTACATTTCAGTCATATAGCAGATGCWMTWATCTAAAGCAACTTACAGCTACTAATGTTAATGTAGCTAGGGTAACATTGAATTGGGCAGTCCTTCACATTTGTGGGGACAATTGCATTCTAAAACACCCAAGCCCAGTTTACTGTGTTAGGCTGCATCAAGGTCTCAAATCAATCCCCTCTATTRTGAATGAGCAACTCTCACATTGCTTTACAGTGGGACACACAYACAGTCATGCTGCTCTTATCTTCAATTGAGCCCTAGAGGGCTTTATCTCCTGCATGTATCTTAATGGAGTAAAAAGGCAGAGTTATTGGGGGCGTTGGGGGACTCATGCCTGGTTTTGCTCAGTGTTGGTAGCCTGCAACCGTTGGAGGTTGGCAGGTCGAATATAAAGATGACAAGGGCATCCTTGTATTGGGAACTTATTTGTTGAGGAATGTAACTGTTTTTCTGGGTGATTTGTGAGGTTTTAATTGCACTTCYCATGACTGTGTTTTAATGTGTGTGTAAAATGAATGGCCAAAGCTTGCTGGGAACCATGTGTAGACATACCAGCCCCGCCTCATCTGCTAACTACTCATAACAAGTTCACCATGTGTATCCAGCTAGCTAGGCAGGAAACTTCTTGTGTGTSTGATTCACTTGAAATGTACAAGCTTTGCATCCAATGTCATGTTTTTCTTGTTGCCGACTACGTCTGAGACTATTTTAATACCAAACAACTAGCACCACAGCTGCTATGTAG
>NW_019946809.1:29353-38541 GCF_002910315.2 Salvelinus sp. IW2-2015 | reverse complement strand
AGACACTCTTGGGACTTACAGTCAATCTTTTCACAACTCCGCACAGATGGAATCACAAGGGTAGCATTTCTTGCAGTTGCTACATTAATTTTAGACTTTAATGATGTGAATTAGGGCTGCACGATATGGGAGAATCGAATAGCTATTTACATTTTTTAAATGTAGTTCTTTACCAAATATTGTGATTTGACAAAGGTCATAATTTTGGAATCTTAGAAATAAAATGACTTATATTAAGAAGCAGAGTGGAAAGCAGCATCGTTTTAGTTTGGAATAGAGGTCGTCCGATTATGATTTTTCAACGCCAATAACGATTATTGGAGGACCAAAAAAAGCCGATGCCGATTTTATTTATTTATATATATATATATATATATATATATATTATATATATATATTATTTATTTGTAATAATGAAAATTACAACAATACTGAATGAACAATGAACACTTTTTTTTAACTATATAATAAAACATCAATAATATATAATAATAACTATTTAGTCTCGAATAAATAATGACATGCTCAATTTGGTTTAAATAATTCAAAAACAAAGTGTTGGAGAAGAAAGTAAAAGTGCAATATGTCCATGTTAAAAAAAGCTACCGTTTAAGTTCCTTGCTCAGAACATAAGAAAGCTGGTGGTTCAATGTTCCCAGTTAAGAAGTTTTAGGTTGTAGTTATTATAGGATTATGACTCGTCGACTATTTCTCTTTATACCATTTGTATTTCATATACCTTTGACTTGGATGTTCTTATAGGCACTGTAGTATGCCTGCCTAATCTCAAGAGTTGATAGGCTTGAAGTCATAAACAGCGCTGTGATTCAAGCATTGCTAAGAGCTGCTGGCGAACACAGTAAGTTTGAATGAATGCTTACGAGCGTGCTGCTGCCTACCACCACTCAGTCAGACTGCTCTATCGAATCATAGACTTAATTCTAATATAATAAACACAGAAATACGAGCCTTTGGTCATTAATATGGTCAAACCAAGAAACTATCATTTCGAAATCAAAATGTATTTTTTCATTGAAATACAGAACTGTTCTGTATTTTATCGAACGGGTGGCAACCCTAAGTCTAAATATTGCTGTTAACATTGCACAAACTTCAATGTTATGTCATAATTCTGGAAAAATTAGTTCGGAACAAGCCAGGCAGCCCAAATCGTTGCATATACCCTGACTCTGCGTGCAATGAATGCAAGAGAAGTGACACAATTTCCCTAGTTAATCTTGCCTGCTAACATGAATTTCTTTTACTAAATATGCAGGTTTAAAAATAACATCTCATTCATTCCCCCGTCTCTCCTCTTCCACCCTTCAGTTACATTTATCCTGTACTGTGGATTGGGAGCTGACAACGGTGGCATTCATTAGGCACCAAACAGGAGAGAACTGAATTAAACAGGGAGGTATTAACTGTACTTGTCAAAAAAGAAACGCTCTGTCATTTTCTGTTAAAAAGCATCTCAAAACGTTTTGTTGTGCCTAATGAACAAGGTCAAAGGCAGCTATTAAGAATGCCCACCTCCACACAATCACAAGCTGAATTGAAATCTCTGATTTGATTCATTTTCTGCCTTCTGAAACATGAAAGCACTCTGTACACACGCACAGTCAAGAAAACTAACATGATCTCCTGGGAAAAAATATAAACGTTCTATTCACATTATTTCCATACCATCGCTTCACAATGTCTTCTTTTATGAGAGGCCAGAGTTTGAAATGGCCAGTTAAAGGAGATGTGGTTTGGAGGCTACTCCGAGTGATGTTGCCTGTAAGGTATGAACTGTTGATGACCCGTGAGAGACCCAGTGAGTGTGTTGCAGTTGTCGGAGTCCATGAGACGCTGGCAGAAAACGTCTGTAATTAAAACTCACCGTTTCAACATTCACAACAGGCCACTACAGGCTGAGTTGAAAGTGCTCGAGTGGCTCTGTGTTTGGGTCTGTTTTAGGGCTGGGAATTGCCAGGGACCTCACAATACGATATTGTTGTGAAATGTTGGTGCCGATATGAATTTCAATTCTATACGGTGAGCTCAAAGTATTGGGACTGGGACACTTTTTTGGGGGGCTCTGTACTCCAGCACTTCTATTCTTATTTACAATAAAAGTGACTCCAAAATTACACAATACATTATTTACTATTAATTTCTATTAGGCACAAAATAATCTGAAACACAACCAAAACAAACCGCAAACGCATCAACTATTTTTTGTGACAAACTTGATCAAGTCATTGTGTGCTATGAATATGGGACCAGATTTAATACACATAAGTGAATTTGTCACGATACTTTTGGTCAAAATGCTTCACCCGATATGGTGAAAATACCCTCAAATTAAAGATGAGTCTGCACTTTAACCCCATTTGTCATTTTATCATTTCAAATCCAAAGTACTAGAGTACAGAGCCAAAACAATTTAAATTTGATGTTCCAAACATATAGCTCATGCAGAGGGACGAGAGAGCCATGAGAAAATACGTTTTGTCAGTCATGGAATTAAGTGCTTAAAACAAATTGGCTCCCTTTTTTTAAAAATATGGAGAACAAGCTATGAGGGAAAAATGTTTTGGTGCAGGTACAGCCAACTAGTGCAAAAATCATATTGGGATATTATTTGACAAGACAGTAACTAGCCATTTTTAATTTTACACCTCACTAGTCTGTTTTCACTGGAGGGTAAACTGCTTTCCCACCACTGTGCGTAGTAGACTAGGCTATGAGTTTGCCAGCTAATGTAGATAAATGCATAGGGTGCCTACATGTAGGCTTATACAGATTTTTCTGTTTCTACTGAAAGAAAATGTTCATGTGTCTTCATAAAGTTGTTGTTGTTGCACACTCTTTAGGAAGTAAACTAGCAGTGTCTTCCTGCTTTGTGAAGAAGGTCTACACCGGTGCTTCATGGTCTGCAGATACTGTCTGCTTCTCTATGTTGTTAATCTGCAGTTTGTCACTAAGGACCTCGTATGAGTTGTTGTGGAAATCGCCTGGATTTCCTCTTTTAACCCGTGGGAATAATTTCACCGCAAGATCTTAGACATTTTGTCCCGCTGTGCTTTTTTTAATGAATAGTATTATTGGATACTGGAATGTGTGTTCTGTTTGATGGATGTATTTTGGGGTTGTCTTGCTGCATTATCTCGTCCTCCAGAACCCCATTCGTTAAGCACTGTTTTACTTGATTGGCTGTGAGTATTTAAATAGTCCTGCGTTTTGTCTTTGGTGGGACGATCTTGTGATAGGTCATTTTTTATATTAAGGTGTGGTTCTGCCAGTTAGGCTGTGCCATGTTAGGTAGGCTACCTATCTGGGAAGCTGGGGAAAAGAGAGGGGTTTTGGTTTTGGCAATGAGATTGTATGCATTAAGGGGAAATTCTTCTCGAGTTGATCTTGAGGGATGTTGGATTCAGAACAGAGATTGTGGTTTTTAAATGCTCAGTCCAACATAGGGCTGAAACCTGTAGCCCTGAGCTGGATGTCATTTGTTTGACACGTCTTAGATTTTTTATAGTTATAAGCAGTGGCATAGTGTGAAGCTCCCGTGATACGGGGGTGCCCCCAACCCAAAAAACGAAACCCAAAAAGTTTAGAAAATCATACTGCCGGTTTTTCAAAATATACCATATAAACGGTTTATCACCCAAACCTAATTTATATAAGAAATTGRCAACTMCTTCTGATTCTTAGTAATAAGCATCTTATGCTCATTAATGTMTTTTTATGTYATAAAAAGACATGTTATTAATGAGCATAAGACATAAAAAGCATCTTATCTTATGCTTATGTAGGCCACTTGATTTCAATATCTAAACAAAGTGAACAGTTTGTTCGAACAGGTGGAGATGGACAGGAGGGTGTATTCATAACAGTTCAACTGTTATACCATGTTAGCAAGCAAATACACCCAACTTGGCTAGACTTGAAATATAAAGTTTAGGTGGCTACTCATTAGCACTTGGGCTTGAGTGATTGTTTATGAGACCTGTGTTAATATTTTATGACTGCTACAAGAACTTGGGCACTTGCTGAATGTGCAAATTCTGGTAAAATGTCTAACAAAATTGCATTTTCATAGACAGACTTGAAAGCCAGATCAATGATTATTGCCAAAGTTTGGGGTCACTTCGAAATGGCCTTGTWTTTGAAAGAAATGCACTTTTTATCCATTAAAATAACATTACAGGCTCAAAATGGCCAGAAACAAATAGAAAGAGGAGTGGGAGGCCCCGGTGCCCAACTGAGCAAGAGGACAAGTRCGTTAAGAGTGTCTAGTTTGAGAAACAGACGCCTCACAAGTCCTCAACTGGCAGCTTCATTAAATAGTACCCACAAAACACCAGTCTCAACGTCAACAGTGAAGAGGCGACTCTGGGATGCTGGCCTTCTATTCAGAGTTCTTCTGTCCAGTGTGTGTTCTTTTGCCCATATTAATCTTTTCTTTTTATTGGCCAGTCTGAGGTATGGCTTTTTCTTAGAAGGCCAGCATCCCGGAGTTGCCTCTTCACTGTTGACGTTGAGACTGGTGTCCATCTGATTTTTAGCCATATCGCTCAGCCTTAGTCCAACATCAATGGTGTTCTCTCTTACTTTGTAGACAGATAGACATTGGCTCATCTTACACCTGCAGGATGTTGCCGGCTTGTCAGACACACAGAGAGAAAACAGCTTTCCCTGGAGCTCGAGCCCCGTGTTAAATTTGAATGACATTTAATCACAACAAGAGCTAAAGGTCTCCTGAATGTCCCTGAGGCTGTATAGTGTTAAATTAAACCTAGCTTAGCTCCTGGTCAACTCTTTTACTGTCCTCTCTTCTCTGAGAGTTCCTCTTATGTGTAAACCCATTGATTGCATCAAATGAGGTCAGTCTTTGAGATTCAAATTTTGTCCTTTGGTTAGCGTGGAAAGAAACGCCCCACGGATTTGCCTTTTCTGATCAGAATTGATAATTGGAACTGTTTACCTTAGCCGAACAAACCATGCTCTGTGTGGTCCCTGAGTTGGTCCTGTGTTGGAGGAGCACAGGGTCTGTATCCACAAAGTGTCTCAGAGTAGGAGTGCTGATCTAGGATCTGTCCATATAGCCTACTGTTAGTCATTATCAGCACTCCTACTCTGAGAGACACTATGCATACGGGCCCCGCTGTGGAGATATCCTGCTATACCAGACTCATTTCTATGAATTGGTGAATGGATAGGTTACAAAACATTTCCTTCTGGGGTTTCCCTTTAATGCACAGATGTATTCTCCAGAAACTAGACTACGTCATTGGACAGAAATGACACACCTTCCACACCCATGAGCAAAAGCCTAACCTAAGTATTGTTTGTCTAAAACCTAAGGATTTCTGTAATTTCATTAAATAGAAATTGATAGTATTATATCATGTATATGAACCATACAGCCAACATTGAAGGCAATGTTTGATTTGAAACAATAAACTAAACCAGCAACAACTTCCATTGTCTTGTTTTTCTGATGTACAACTTTCTGTCACTCTTGCTGTCTTGTCCATATCTTGCCCTTATTATCCCCATGCTCCGCCCATGCAGCTGCTGTGTTGACTGGCATTGTAATGGATGCAATTATAGCCCAGGGGTGACCATTGGCCAATCTTAGTCGTGTAGGAGTGGAGTCAATGCTGGGCTGGAGCAAAATAAAGCGGTTGTACTCCAGAGGACATGCTTAACTTTTTTTAGCACGGCTGTGCTGTGGTCATTGGTACAGGGCGGAGCAGAGTAAAAAAAGTTTTTTTGCACAACCTCGAGTGTACAGTAGCTTTTCTACATGGGTTACCATAAAAAAAAAAAAAAGTAATGTTATTTTGATAGGCTACTTTCATCCCTCAACGAAATATAGAGCGTTGTTCTGACATCTATGGTTGCTAGCCAAGCCGGCTGGCCGTTGACTATCGGTTTGGTTGCCAGAGACGCGACACATACGTTAAGTCTTTTTGTTTCTATATCTATGGACGCGACCCAGTTGTTCGTTCTAAATGTTCCGTTGCCGTCCTGGCTGGCAACGCTCTTATCCCTTGCTAGCTTGCAAACTACGGCTAACACAGTCAGCTCAAACAGTGCAGCTAGAATAACAGCAAAGTAGCTGCAATTGCATTTGTTTATTAAGATGTTTTGATACATCCATAACAATGAGCTAATGATGCGTGATATTTGGCCGCCATAGAAAATGTGCTTTCTTGTCAGGGCACTGTTCATAGGAGCTAGCCAACTACACAGCTAACGCAATTACTTCAAACTGAAGCTGGTAGACAGCAAACTAGCTGCATTTCATATCGTTTGACCTGTTTCTGTATTTCTTTGTATATACCCATGAATATTATGCTGATTTCAACTGGTTGAGAAAAGATTGAACGTGTCAGGACGAGACTTTCACAATAGGACAGTGGAGATCGAATGTCAATATGAAACTGTTGCAAATGTTGAGAGACAGATAGCAACTATTGTACATCCCCCCGCAAACCAAGAAGCAACGGGAAGTAATGTCTAGATACCTTGATTGGATAGTGGATGAGCAGTGATTTCCCTGATGGAACAGAAAACAACATTCCCATTTTTGCATCTGGCTTACCCGTGCTTAACAGTTTTTTATTTTTTAGTATGGTCGAGACGCATTCTAACCCGTTGTAGAAGCCTGTACTGCACACCTCCAGGCAGGACCGCTATTGGACATCCCTCTAATAAATCCTGCTCCTCCTTCCTGTGGCTCCTTGGTTACTGACTGCCGTTTTTTGTGTTGACCAACAGGTGCAGTTCCAGAAGATCCAACAGCTACGTCAGACCCAGACCAGGGCCCAGTACTATGGAGGCTCCCTGCCAACGTCACCAGATCGGCAACGCTAGCGCCGACTTCCAGGTGAGGGGCCCCCCCCAACAATCATGCTCCCTTTTTTTTTTTTTTTTTCCAAATGTTTTATATTCAGTGTCTGCAGAAAGTATTCATACCACTTGACTTATTCCACATTTTGTTGTTACAGCCTGATTCAAAATTGATTAAATATATTTTTTATTATCTCACCCATCAACACACAATACCCGTATGAAAACATGTTTTTAGACATTTTTGCAAATGTATTGAAAATAAATTCTGAAATATCTCATTTCCATAAGTATTCACACCCCTGATTCAGTACTTTGTAGAAGCACGTTTTGTGGTGATAACAGCTGTGAGTCTTTCTGGTTAAGTCTAAGAGCTTTGCACACCTGGATTGTACAATATTAGCCCTAAAGTCTTCAACCTCTGTCAAATTGGTTGTTGATCAGACCTCCCTCGCAGCTCCCCAGTACTGCTGGCACGAGGATTGAACTACACTCAACTTCTTAGAGATTTCCCCATTAGTTAACACTATCCACTTTCCCTTTACTCTGGCAATTGTGCTTGTATCAATGCAATATTAGCCACTTTCAATGCAACATACCGAAACTAAACAAATAATGCAAGAGATTTTGTTGTAGGCAGAACGCATCGGAGTAGGATTGTTTTACACAGGACTTCGCCCATAACCAAACAGTAGGTCTATATGCAAATAGGCCATTGCCATATATGGATCTGTGCCATTAACTTGACTGCTGGACTGTGTTTACAGCTGTGGTCATGAGTAGATGCGCTTGTGTTGAGATCAAAGTGTGAGCTGCATGTAGCCACGTGTGCACATTTAGTTCATATCCTTTGCTAGTTAGTGAGTTATTAGGCCAGGAACAGATCATTTGGAATCAGGATAGGGGAGTGAAGACATCTTTGAAAGCGAGTAGGTAAAGAGCTTATTTTTGTTTTAAAGGGGCAGTGTTGTATTTTGAGAGGCTTGAATAAGCTAAGTAGCCAATAGGCAGATGGTAGCATCATTTGTCTGATTCTCTGTAGTATGGTATGGGAATAATAATGTATTTTGTGAAGTGGTTTCTTTCATCAAACACAACAACATTGAAAAAAACATGCAGGGCTTGACATTAACCGGTTTATCCAGGAGGTGACTGACAATGTAGGCCTAACATTGGCTGCTACTTTAGGCTGGGTGATGGAATGGCTATTTCCATGTAAAAATGTTATGGGATGCATTATTAACTTCTCCATGCTCAAAGGGATATTCAATATCTGCTTTATTTTTACCCATCTACAAATAGGTGCCTTTGACATTATGTGTAGGCCAGTGATAGAGATATATACACTGCTCAAAAAAAATAAAGGGAACACTAAAAATAACACATCCTAGATATGAATGAAATATTCTATTAAATACTTTTTTCTTTACATAGTTGAATGTGCTGACAACAAAATCACACAAAATGATCAATGGAAATCAAATGTATCAACCCATGGAGGTCTGGATTTGGAGTCACACTCAAAATTAAAGTGGAAAACCACACTACAGGCTGATCCAACTTGATGTAATGTCCTTAAAACAAGTCAAAATGAGGCTCAGTAGTGTGTGTGGCTTCCACGTGCCTGTATGACCTCCCTACAACCGCCTGGGCATGCTCCTGATGAGGTGGCGGATGGTCTCCTGAGGGATCTCCTCCCAGACCTGGACTACTAAGCATCCGCCACTCCCTGGACAGTCTGTGGGTCAACGTGGCGTTGGTGGATGGAGCGAGACATGATGTCCCAGATGTGCTCAATTGGATTCAGGTCTGGGGAACGGGCGGGCCAGTCCATAGCCAAATGCTTCCTCTTGCAGGAACTGCTGGGACACCCAGCCACATGAGGTCTAGCATTGTCTTGCATTAGGAGGAACCCAGGGCCACCAGCATATGGTCTCACAAGGGGTCTGAGGAATCTCATCTCGGTACCTAATGCAGTCAGGCTACCTTTGGGCGAGCACATGGAGGGCTGTGCGGCCCCAAAGAAATGCCACCCCACACCATGACTGACCACCGCCAAACCGGTCATGCTGGAGGATGTTGCAGGCAGCAGAACGTTCTCCACGGCGGCTCCAGACTCTGTCACATGTGCTCAGTGTGAACCTGCTTTCATCTGTGAAGAGCACAGGGTGCCAGTGGCGAATTTACCAATCTTGGTGTTCTTGGCAAATGCCAAACGTCCTGCACGGTGTTGGCGTGTAAGCACAACCCCCACCTGTGGACGTCGGGCCCTCATACCACCCTCATGGAGTCTGTTTCTGACCGTTTGAGCAGACATGCACATTTGTGGCCTACTGGAG
>NW_019946809.1:18794-26892 GCF_002910315.2 Salvelinus sp. IW2-2015 | reverse complement strand
CGAGAATAAAAAATTTAAAAAGTAAAACATCCAATCAGCAGAAGTCCCTGTGGCGAAAAAACAGCTCGTTGATGAGAGGCGAAGGAGAATGGCAAGAATCGTGCAAGCTAAAAGGCGGGCCCAACAAAGAGGCCAAATAACCACGCAGTACAACAGTGGTGTCAGATCAGCATCTTGGACCGTAGAACTTGTTGAGATGGCTATTTGCAGCCAGATGACCACAACCGGGTTCCGCTCCTACCAGCTAAAAAACAAAGAAGAAGCGGCTCCAGTGGCACAACAATCACCACTGGCCAATTGAGCAGTGGAAAAACATGCCTGGAACATGAAGCGAGTTCAGTTTACTTGAGTGCCGCTGGTCAGTCCCCAGATGGAATGGGCTGTTGGCAACATGGATGTACCACCGTTCAATCTGCAAGCCCACTGTGTGATGCCATCGCGTCAGCATGGAATGTACCACCGGTTCCAATCTGCAGCCACTGTGTGATTGCCATCGCGCAGCATGGATGTACCCACCGTTCAATCTGCAGCCACGTGTTGATGCCATCGCGTCAGCATGGATGTACCACCGTTCAATCTGCAAGCCACTTGTGATGCATCGCTCAGCATGGATGTAACACCGTTCATCTGCAGCCACTTGTGATGCCATCGCGTCAGCATGGAGTTACCCACCGTTCAATCTGCAGCCCACTGTGTGATGCCATCGCGTCAGCATGGATTGTACCCACCGTTTCAATCTGCAAGCCCATGTGTGATGCCATCGCGTTCGCATGGATGTACCACCGTTCAAATCTGCAGCCACTGTGTATGCCATCGCGTCAGCATGGATGTACCACCGTTTCAATCTGCAAGCCACTTGTTTGATGCCATCGCGTCAGCATGATGTACCACCCGTTCAATCTGCAGCCACTGTGTGATGCCATCGCGTCAGCATGGATGTACCCACCGTTCAATCTGCAAGCCACTGTGTGTGATGCCATCGCGTCAGCATGGATGTTACCACCGTTCAAATCTGCAGCCACTGTGTTGATGCTCGCGTCAGCATGGATTGTACCACCGTTCAAATCTGCAGCCACGTGTATCCATCGCGTCAGCATGGTGTACCACCGTTCAATCTGCAGCCCACTGTGTTGATGCCATCGCGTCAGCATGGATGTACCCACCGTTCAATCTGCAGCCACTGTTGATGCCATCGCGTCAGCATGGAATGTACCACCGTTCAATCTTGCACCACTGTTGAATGCCATCGCGTCAGCATGGATGGACCACCGTTAAACAAGCAACACTCAAGCCACTGTGTGATGCCATCGCGTCAGCATGGATGTACCACCCGTTCAATCTGCAGCCACTGTGTGATGCCATCGCGTCAGCATGGATTACCACCGTTCAAATCTGCAAGCCACTGTGTGATGCCATCGCGTCAGCATGGAACAAAACATCCCTGTGGAATGTTTCCCACACCTGTAGAATGACCCAAGAATCAGGTGCTTGTCTGGAGCAAAAGAGGGTCCGACAGAGTCGCCACTGATGGTGTCCTAATAATTGAGTCGGTGACAGTGTCTCGCCTAAGTTTCTCTGAAAACATTACCATCCAGAAAACTTACTTGTATTTATTTATCAGTGCGGCAGCAAATTTAGCAAGCAGCGGGCTCGCCTCTGCTAAATGAATATTAGGGGAATCACAACTAGTAACACATACACACTCTCCCATCCAAAATCCCCACCCACATGTCATTAAGCCGAACTGTCAGTGAGCTAGCAAATGTATTACATGTCATGTTTTTATACATGACTAACTGAGCCTTGGCTTCAACAGACGCTCTGCCCACACTACAAAGGTCAGCGCGCACACACAAATTCACACCACACACAAACTGCCAAAAGGACTCACGGCAAAAAACCAACAGTGCAACCATCTTCTGGCTTCTACAATATTTTACATTGTATTTGATTCCTCCTTTTAAAGAAGAACCTTGGTCCAATGGTGACTCCCTGTTAAAAACAAAAGATAAAATAAATGCAATCAATAATTCCATAGATATGCCATTTTAAGAGCACATCTACATGCTGTGTAAGCTACACTGTAGTCCAATGGCACAACAAGGGTCGTGCAGCCCTCTGCATAGGCTACAACATGAACCTCTATGCTGAAATTCAGACGTAATGCATTGATTCACAGTTTGACAAATTATGGCATTTATTAGTTGTAAACCGTTGTCCATCAGCTTTGTCAACATGCTTGTGAGAATTTCTGACAGTTTAGAAGATAAACACTAGACACTGTCGTGCGTGAAACGCCCAGGAGGGCAGCTGTTTCTGAGGTACTGGATCCGGCGAGCCTGGCACCAACGATCATACCATGCTCAAAGTCGCTTGGTCAGTCGTTTTGCCCATTCTAACGTTAAATCGAACAGTAACTCGATGCCGGTCTGCCACGTGACTCAATGTCTGTTAGAACAATCMATTTTTGAGAACTGGGTGGTGTACCTAATAAACTGGCCAGTAGGTGTATGAAGTATTTTAAAGATCATCTTTGAGAACTAACAATCACCAAAATAAAAACTATACAGTCAGGGAGGATGTAAAAATCCAAAACAGTCATGTCATTGGGCCTCTGTGCCATGGAAAAATGTGTAGAATTGCAGGTTTTCAAACTGCACATATTTGGTTTCTAACTGTGTGGGTTAGTAGGAGGACTGAGGTARGAGTGGGTCTGCGAGCTCTTAACGCTCAAATTCTCAGTAGTGAAAGGATGGTCTTTCTTTGGAAACACTAACTGTGTCAGCACCTYAAGAAACCCTTTCTTCAAGCACTGTCTCTGAGCCAGTATATTCTCTCATACACTACTCAACTGTGGTGTGCTTGTGTTGCACTCTTTCACACTGGATGCAAAGAAAGAATGTAAGTGGGGGGGAAGAGCAAGTGAGTAAGCAGGGCCTAAAATTAATACCCGCAGCTAAGATGTCTATTTCACCAGCCACATTGGTGGGTGGGTGGTCAGGGCTCCACAGTGTGAGCATTTCACTCGTATTTGTGAATAAAAATAGTAAAGTATTATCACATTTATAGCAGAATAAATGCTGCAGTAGCTGTTTTCAAAGTATATCTGTGTCGTACTGCAACACTGCCTGGCTGGGGGCTGTGCACAGGCATAACAGTTGGTCTAATTTACTTGAGACTAAAGTCTACTGAAGTGAGACTTTGTCCTTGTTTCTTGGCTATTTACATTTATCTGTATACAAGCTTTGTTGAGGTTCAACTGCTAGGGAAGAGAAGCAACACGGATACTAGTCGGACTCACAGGCATACTAGTCGGACTCAATCTCACAGGCACAAAACATGACACGCATCACATTACCACGGTAACCACCCGCCCTAGAGGGGCAGGTGAAATGTTTTCTCTCATCTGAGATATTTTCGTTAAAAGACTTGGGTCATAAAAAAGGAAAGAAATGGAACAATACCACTTCTTACATTTTATTGTTTTAGAAACTTACAAAATATGCTCATCAGTTTTTTGGTGTTCATGTAATTTTAGCAAAAACCTGGCTGGTAAAAAAAAATCTGAGTGGATGGTATTTAAAAAAAATAAAAAAATCTGCACACTTTAGGTCTTGGAGTAAGGGAGAGTTAGTGTTTACATGCATTAGTGTTTGTGCTGTAAAAAAATGTGGAAGAGTATGTATCAGAGAATGTGTGAGTGGGACATGCAGTGAGCGTGTAAAAGAGAACGAAGAGTGTCTGAGGCTGCAGTGATGTGTAAGCACTGTGACACTGACATACATACTGGCTAGTTGTAATCTACAGTGATACTAGTACTGGCTAGTTGTAATGCTACACTGTGACATGCGTACTGGCTAGTTGTAGTCCTACACGTGACGTACTACTGTATTGTAATGCTACACTGTGACTGTACGTACTGGCTAGTTGTAGTCCTACACTGTGACGTACGTACTGGCTAGTTGTAATGCTACACTGTGACATGCGTACTGGCTAGTTGTAGTCCTACACTGTGACATCGCACTCATTTTGCTGGTTGTAATCCTACACTGACCATCTCCCTGTATGACCCTTGCAGCTCTTTCCGCCATTAAAGGGGACTGGCCCCATGACCAGCAGGCACAGATCTAGGATCAGCTTACTCCCCCAATCTTAACTCTGCAACTACTCCTAATATTTGGTCCCCACTCTGCTCTGAGAGTTGAATCACTTTTAATATGTATTTATTCAGCCTTTTCTCATTTTCATAAGAGTTCCTTATGTGAATCAAGTTATGTTGTGCAGATGTTCTTGCCTTGGAGGCTTGTCCAAGTTACATAACTGGAGAATTAAAAGAATGGCTGAGAACTTGACTGAGAATGTAGTAGTAACTGTTGCTAGCAGATCAAGTTCTGGAGTTGTCTTGGAGACAGACGGCAGTGTGTGAGAGGGGGAAGAGTGTGTTTGAAGGTGAGAGAGAAAGGGGGAGTGTGTGTTCGCGTGTCACTCTGTGTGTGTGCGCGTGTGTGATCTCGCCATGTTGCAGCAGCAGAGAGAGGAAGTCTTTGGTTTTGAAGGATATTTCAATCTGGTCAACTCCCTGGTTAGCTGTAGTAAAGAGTGTTGATAAGTTTATTCAGTGAGGCGCGTGCGCAACACAATATACTCTTTAAAATAAAAGCGTGCACACACTAGAGGTCGACGATTAATCGAATGGCCGATTTAATTAGGGCCGATTTTAAGTTTTTCATAACAATCGGAAAATCGGTATTTTGGACACTTGATTTGGCCGATTTTTTTTTTTTTTTTTTTTTTTTTTTTTTTTAAATTAAATTCTTTGGGTGGTTTTTACACCTTTTTATTAATATTTATTTAATTAGGCAAGTCAGTTAACACGTTCTTTATTTTCAATGACGGCCTAGGAATGGTGGGTTAACTGCCTTGTTCAGGGGCAGAATGGAAGATTTTTACTTGGTCAGCTCGGGGATTCAAATCTTTGCAACCTACAGTTAACTAGTCCAACGCTCTAACCACCTGAATTACATTGCACTCCACGAGGAGACTGCATGTTTACGCGAATGCAGTAAAGAAGCCAAGGTAAGTTGCTAGCTAGCATTAAAACTTATTCTTAAAAAAACAATCATCTTTAACATTAATCACTAGTTAACTACACATGGTTGATGATATTACTAGTTTAATCTAGCGTGTTCAGCATTTGCATGTAATCGATGCGGTGCGTATTCGCGAAAGGACTGTCTTGCTCCAAATTTGTACCTAACCATAAACATCAATGCCTTTCTTAAAATCAATACACAAGTATATCTTTTTTTAAACCTGCATATTTAGTTAAAATTGCCTGCTAACCTGGCTTTTTATGCACTCTGTGAAAGACTATTTCTTCCTAACAAAGACATTCAACTTCGCCAAACGGGGGGTGATTTAACAAAGAGGCATTTGCGAAAAAAAGCACAATCGTTGCACGACTGTACCTAAACATCAATGCCTTTCTTAAAATCAATACACAGAAGTATACATTTTTAACCTGCATATTTTTCTAAAAAGAAATCAGGTTAGCAGACACTATTAACCAGGTTGAAATTGTGTCACTTTCTCTTGCGTTCATTGCAACGCTGAGTCCTGTAATATGCAACAGTTTTTGGGCCGCCTAATTTGCCAGAGTTTTACGTAATTATGACATAAACATTTGAAGGTTGTGCAATGTAAAAGGAATTTTTAGACTTATGGATGCCACCCGTTAGATAAAATACGGAACGGGTTCCGTATTTCACTGAAGAATAAACGTCTTTGTTTTCGAGATGATAGTTTTCCGGATTCGACCATATTATGACCTTAATGCTCGTAATTTTCTGTGTTATTATGTTATAATTTAAGTCTTATGATTTGAATAGAGCAGTCTGACTGAGCGATGGTAGGCACAGCAAGCTCGTAAGATTATCATTCAACAGCACTTTTTGTGCGTTTTGCCAGCAAGCTTCGTCGCTGTGCTTCAAGCATTGGAGCTTTTATGACTTTCAAGCTATCAATTCCCGAGATAAGGTGGTGTAAAACTGATGTAAAATGGTTAGCTAGTTTAGCGGGGTGCGCGCTAATAGCGTTTCAACTTCATCGCTCTGAGACTTGGAGTGGTTTGTCCCCTTGCTCTGCAAGGGCCGCGGGCTTTTGTGGAGCGATGGGTAACGCTGCTTCGAGGGTGCTGTTGTCGTTGGTGTTCCTGGTTCGAGCCCAGGTAGGGGCGAGGAGAGGGATGGAAGCTATAACTGTTTACCTGGCAATACTAAAGTTGCCTAATAAGAAATCCAATAGTCCAAAGGTATATGAAATACAATGTATAGAGAGAAATTGTCCTATAATTCCAATAATAATACAAACCTAAAACTTTCTTACCTGTGAAGAGACCTCTGGTAGCATGTCTTGTGGGGTATGCATGGGTGTCTGAGCTGTGGTGCTAGTAGTTTAAACAGACAGCTCGGTGGAATTTCAGCATGTCAACATTCTTACAAAACAAGTAGTGAAAAGTCAGTCTCTCTCCACTTTTGAGCCATAAGAATTGACATGCGTATCATTAACTTCAGCTCCCCGTGTACATCTAAAGGGCCCAGCCGTGCTGCTCGTTTGGACCACTCTGTAATTTTCCAACGCTCCTTTGTGGCACCCTACGACCACATTATTGAACACTAGCCAGGTTGACAACACTAGGCCTGCTAGGACCTGTCCTTTGTTGATAGTGGTGTTTAAGAAGGTAGAGTAACGCTTTAATTATGGACAGACTTCTCCCCATCATAGCTACTGTTGTATAACATGTTTTTGATCATGACAGTTTTAACAATCCAGGGTTATCTCCATGCAGTTTTACAAGTCCATTTGCTCATTTTCCACATTATTCATTGCAAGGTTTAGTGAATGATTAGTCCTGAATATTTTTTTTTTTAAACATTGGTATTTGGGACAAACTTTATTCCCTTGCCACCATTCTTAAACTGCAGCTCTTAAGTTTTTGCAGTCATTTCAGTCGCTGTAGTAGATGATGTTTATAGTGGTTGAGTCAGTATTCTGGAGAGGAAGGGACTAAAGTAGTAGACTCTCCTGGTTTTTTGGCTCTGTGTGTGCAAAAAGGCCTTGTTTTGTGAAATAGAGGTTGCCTCAGTGTGTGTGTTTGAGGGTCTGGATACTGGAGTCGAGCAGCATCCCTGCAGCATATGATCTTCAACTGGGAGAAGGAAGGCCGGGGCAGAGGAGTATCCTCCGCCAAAATGTGGTTTTTCACTCTGCAGGCAAATTTCCCCCCCCCTCTACACGCGCAGATGTCCTACAGTCGGAGCTTTGGTTTTTCACTCGAGTCGGACTGGTCGAGTCTGCCAAGATCAGCAGGCGGTGAAAGAGAGCCGAGGAGAATTTTCACTAGCCACCTTCTAGAACATTCTCTCCTTTTTACTCTCTTTTACCTCAGGTTTTTTTGAAGCACTGTAGATTTTAGCAGCAGTGGTTTGGACTGTACTGTTAAGTTTGTTTTTACTACCTACTAAGTTAGTAAACCACCTTGACTATCCTCCCATTTCCTCTCGGGTTTAATTCAACACTTACATCGTGGGTTTTTACTAACTGAATGTACACTGAAGAAGGCTTTTTTAGTTGAAGATGTTTGGTTAAATGAAGGCGTCTGCATAAGCTTCCAGACGGAAACTGTTTCCTGTTCGGGTGCCAACATTTATTTTTTTCTCGAGGCAAGCCGAAGTCTACCCCTTGTCGGCGATGGTTCAACAGTAGGTGTCTCAATGAAGTGCCTGTTGTCATTCACGGAGATCGACTTGTCCTAGCACATGCTTTCACTTAGAAATCTGCACCAGACATCCTAGTCAGATGAAATTGCCGATGCAAAACATATACTAAAAATCTGTCATTAATTTTATCTTAGAATAATTCTATATTTTGCGTAAGTGTAACTGGGCTACGGTGTCTCAAAAGGGACAACAGTACTTTGGCACTTTTTTTCTTGTTTTTCAGGCGAGGTCCTATTAGGAGTAGCTGCACACTTGGTTCGGTTCGCCTACGGCTTGGGCTCCAGCCGAAGTGAAGCATGCGTGCCACGCTTTAAAATTCC
>NW_019946809.1:3488-16434 GCF_002910315.2 Salvelinus sp. IW2-2015 | reverse complement strand
ACAATAATACCGAAGACCATATCAGCATGTAATGTAGCTAATTAGCTGTAAAATCGGCTAAAGAAACTGCACTATCAATTTAGGAGTCTACAATCTCACCATGTTCAACCTGCAGATCGATGTGGCTCACAGAGCGGAGTCTAATATTCGCAATGGCAGATATACTTTTGAGGAGATAGGAAACATTGCCYATGCTACTCGCGTTGCGTTCTGGGCGATTATGGGACAAAGAGTGCCCTCCTTCGAGGAGTGAATGGGAGTCTATTGGGCGCTAGCTCAAAAATCCAACATTAGCATGAATTTCATCAACAAGTAGTACAACATTTGAAATCTTTCCCGAGATGGGAGATAATTCACTTGCTATTTGTAGTATCTTATACCTTTGGATTCGTGATATTACGTACTTTTGAGGAAAATGGGCACCTTTCTTACACTGACTTTATATAGGGATTGCGTGACGATYAGCTTAGCAACCACGTGACACAGCATAACATTGTGAACGTGATTGGTCAACAGTCTGCTGAGTGGGGYGTTTACGTTCCTTTATTCATTGGATTCCTATCTCCTTTCTATAATATCTCTAGCAACTGCACCATGCAATGCACCCTGGACTAAATTGGCAGACACATGTGCTAGACCCTCTGTTGAATTCTACATTTCTCGAGGTCGGAATATCGTAAAAATATGATCAATGGCTYATTGGAGAGAAGACATCCTCCCGAGTTATGACATCGGCCAGTATTGAAATCTGACAGGCATGCTAGACGTTTTCACCATCTAAAAGTCCTATTCATATTGACCTCCAGTGTAGTGAGAGAGACTTTATCACGGTTGTACGTAATAGCAAACGGATTTCTGCCTGCTTAAACGCCAATAACTCAGAAAAACATGAAATGACCCAGGGAATCGATAGAACATCCCTCAGAGATGCACAAAAACAAAATAACATAAAAAATGGGTGACCCTTTCCTTTAAGTAGTAGGGCTTCACCAATGCTGCCCAAATGTGTCAGTGTTAGCTTTTGCTTAGCGTCAGTGAGTGTCAAGGATGCCAGTTCTACGTGGATCCATCTATGACAGTGTATGTGAGTGTCTGTGTGTGTTTGTGTCTGTGTGTGTGTTACTTGGATCAGTCATGGCCACAGTGACAGAGATGTTCTCCTCTCTTCTCTCCTCTCCTTTCTTCTCGGCCCCGTGGCCCTTTGATGTGGAGTGGCTGTGGAGCTGGCAGTGCCATCTGGAGAGCTTAGCCCACGGCCAGGAGGAGAGCAGGAGAGGAAAAGAGCGTCTGGACAGGGTCTAGAGATTTAGAGAGGACAGAGATGAGGGGAAGAAGGAAGTGTAGTGTAACAGTTTAACTTTAGTCTGTCCCCTCGCCCCGACCCGGGCGCGAACCAGGGACCCTCTGCACACATCAACAACAGTCACCCACCGCTCCACAAAAGCGCCGGCCCTTGCAGAGCAAGGGGAACCACTACTTCAAGGTCTCAGAGCAAGTGACGTCACCGATTGAAAGGCTATTAGCGCGCACCACCGCTAACTAGATAACCATTTCACATCTGTTACACTCACCCCCCTTTCGACCTCCTCCTTTTCTGCAGCAACCAGTGATCCGGGTCAACAGCATCAATGTAACAGTTTAACTTTAGTCCGTCCCCTCGCCCCGACCCAGGCGCGAACCAGGGACCCTCTGCACACATCAACAACAGTCACCCATGAAGCATCGTTACACATCGCTCCACAAAAGCCGCGGCCCCTGCAGAGCAAGGGGAACCACTACTTCAAGGTCTCAGAGCAAGTGACGCACCGATTGAAAGGCTATTAGTGCGCACCACCGCTAACTAGATAGCCATATCACATCCGTTACAGTAGCATGAGACAACCCTAAGATACTATACCATGTCAACCTCTAACCTCTTACAGAAGGGAGAGAGAGGGGAAGATAAAGAGAGAGGCCAGTGAGAAAGAGTCCAACTGGACATGGTCTAATGTGAGAGAACGAGTGAAGAAGAGAGAGAGATGGAGAGGAAAAGAAAGAGAGCCTGGACTCGGCCTGCCAGGGACTGAGTGAGAAGGAAAGAGAGCCTGGACACGGTCTGCCAGGGACTGGAGTGAGAAGGAAAGAGAGCCTGGACACGGCCTGCCAGGGACTGGAGTAGAAGGAAAGAGAGCCTGGACACGGCCTGCCAGGGACTGGAGTGAGAAGGAAAGAGAGCCTGGACACGGTCAGCCAGGGACTGGAGTGAGAAGGAAAGAGAGCCTGGACACGGTCAGCCAGGGACTGGAGTGAGAAGGAAAGAGAGCCTGGCACGGCCTGCCGGGACTGGAGTGAGAAGGAAAGAGAGCCTGGACACGGTCTGCCAGGGACTGGAGTGAGAAGGAAAGAGAGCCTGGACACGGTCTGCCAGGGACTGAAGTGAGAAGGAAAGAGAGCCTGACACGGCCTGCCAGGGACTGGAGTGAGAAGGAAAGAGAGCCTGACACGGCCTGCCAGGGACTGGAGTGAGAAGGAAAGAGAGCCTGGACACGGCCTGCCAGGGACTGGAGTGAGAAGGAAAGAGAGCCTGGACACGGTCAGCCAGGGACTGGAGTGAGAAGGAAAGAGAGCCTGGACATGGTCTGCCAGGGACTGGAGTGAGAAGGAAAGAGAGCCTGACACGGCCTGCCAGGGACTGGAGTGAGAAGGAAAGAGAGCCTGGACACGGTCTGCCAGGGACTGGAGTGAGAAGGAAAGAGAGCCTGGACACGGCCTGCCAGGGACTGGAGTGAGAAGGAAAGAGAGCCTGTACACGGTCTGCCAGAGACTGGAGTGTGTGAAAGTTTGAGAAACGTTCCAAAGTTCAAGAGCCCTTCAGAAGTTAGGGGATTGTTAGCAGAAGTAAAATAAACAGTTTGCGGAAAAGTGACAGAATGAAAACAGAAGTGGATATTTAGTCTGCTTAGTGAGTTACACTAGATGACGGCTGTGTGGTTCTGAGGCCTGTTCCAGACGTCAGCAGTGCTGAGTGGTTCTGAGGCCTGTTCCAGACATCAGCAGTGCTGTGTGTTCTGAGGCCTGTTCCAGACGTCAGCAGTGCTGTGTGGTTCTGAGGCCCGTTCCAGACGTCAGCAGTGCTGTGTGGTTCTGAGGCCCGTTCCAGACATCAGCAGTGCTGTGTGGTTCTGAGGCCTGTTCCAGACTCAGCAGTGCTGTGTGGTTTTGAGGCCTGTTCCAGACATCAGCAGTGCTGTGTGGTTCTGAGGCCTGTTCCAGACGTTAGCAGTGCTGTGTGTGTTCTGAGGGCTTGTTCCAGACGTCAGCAGTGCTGTGTGGTTCTGAGGCCTGTTCCAGACATCAGCAGTGCTGTGTTGTTCTGAGTCCTGTTCCAAAGTGACAATTAAGGTTAGCTTGACACAGAACAGCACATTAAGAACAGCTAAAATATACACTCTTGAAATATGTGACACAACACCTGATCTGATCTCAGTTCAACATCTTATACGGTATTTACATTTACAGTGATTGTCTCACTTAGCGTGTTACTAAATTATTAAAGACTGAAACCAGTCTGTCTGTGTAGGTTGCTCCACTCCGCTCTCCAGGATACTCTGTCCCCTGCAGGTGATATCATCATGTATGATGTGTAGTTACAATGACGAGCGGACCGGTGACACATGCCCGGAACCAGTCAGCCTGTCACTCAGTGAGCCCTAATGGCAGCGTGGGAGGAGAGCCGAACAGTGGGCCTCATTAACCAATCAAGGAGCAGAAGTGTGGGGGCAGCGGAACGGGGGAGAGAGTGAGACAGAGAGTTAGTTACACTAGCTAGAGATTTCTTATGATGGAGACATGAAACAATAAACATCTTACACAACCAAAGGCTGGCTCAGCCATGCTGATTCTCTTCTTCAAATATGGCCTCTCTCTGTGTCTCAGATGCAGAGGAGGAGCCTTGTACCACCAAGCTGCTCAGTGTTTGAAGACAGCTGGGCTTGGTTGGTTGGAGTGTGGGTTGGTTTGTAGTTTCTTGGTTTACCACAATAAAGCTCTGCTATAGGATATTATTACATGGGCTCAGAGCTTACCTGGTCAGGTTGTAGGCTACCTGTTACTAAATAATACATGTTTTAAATAGATGGGGATTTGTTAGACTTTATTTCCCTCTGGGTGTCTCAGTTGCTCAAGCTGTTCCATATTCAGGTGACTTCTGTGCAGCACTTCTCATCAAGTTGAGTGTTGACTCTTGTGTCATACTTGCAGGGAACAGTGTGAGTCCAGGCCATAATTTTAAAAGCCCATTTAATTACTTCTCCATTTAATGGTGTCCTTAATTTACTGTATCTTATCTGCCCGCAAGACTCACCCAAGAACCAAAACTCTGTGTGTATGTTATTACTTTTTCGATTTATAGTTAAGATTCTACATTGAACACAAATATAAGCGCAACAATCAATAATTTCAAAGATTGTACTGAGTTACAGTTCATATAAGGAACCCAGTCAATAKAAATAAATAAATGAGGCCCTAGTCTATGGATTTCACTTGACTGGGAATACAGATATGCACCWTAAAAAAAAAAAAAAGATAGGGGCGTGTATCAGAAAACCAGTCAGTATCTGGTGTGGCCACTATTTGTCTCATGCACCGCAACACATCTCCTTCGCATAGAGTTGATCAGGCTGTTGATTGTGTCCTGTAGAATGTTGTGCCACCCCTCTTCAATGGCTGTGCGAAGTTGCTGGATATTGTAGGGAACTGGAACAYGCTGTCGTACATGCCACCATGGGGCACTCTGTTCACAACGTTGACATCAGCAAATTGCTCGGTACAGTTGAAACCGGGATTCATCTGTGAAGAGCACATTTCTCCAGCGTGCCAGTGGCCATCGAAGCTGACCATTTGCCCACTGCCCACGGTTACGACACCAAACTGCTGTCAGGTCAAGACCCTGGTGAGGACAACGAGCATGCAGATGAGCTTCCCTGAGACGGTTTCTGACAGTTTGTGCAGAAATTATTTGATTGTGCAAACCCACAGTTTTCATCAGCTGTCAGATGATCCCGCAGGTGAAGAAGCCGGATGTGGAGGTCCTGGGCTGGTATGGTACACGTGGTCTGCGGTTGTAAGGCCGGTTGGACGTACTGTCAAATTCTATAAAATGACGTTGGAGGTGGCTTATGGTAGAGAAATTAACATTCAATTCTTTGGGAACAGCATTCAATTCTGTGGCATTGTGTTGTGTGACAAACGCACATTTTAGAGTGGCCTTTTATTGTCCCCAGCACAAGGAGCACCTGTGTAATGATCATGCTGTTTAATCAGCTTCTTGATATGCCACACCTGTCAGGTGGATGGATTATCTTGGCAAAGGAGAAATTCTCAATAACAGGGAGGTAAACAAATTTGTGCACAAAATAAGATAAATAATATTTATTTTTTTGTCTATGGAAAATGTATTGGATGTTTTATTTCAGCTCATGAAACATGGGACCAACACATTACATGTTGCGTTTATATTTTTGTTCAGTGGAATTATTGGAGTGGAATGCCTTAAACAGAAGAAAGCTCGAACTGATGCATAACATTTAGAAAATAAATGTGAGAATATGTTCTGTTTTATCAGCCATACCCAAAAGGCCTAAACATCCACACTACATATCATACAGTATATTTTACTCTATAAAATGCAGGGTTGGGGAGTAACGGATTACATGTAATCAGTTACATGTAAAGGATTCAATAAACGGTAACTGTAATCTGTTACGTTTACCAGCAAAAAAAGTGTTATCAGATACTTTTGAAAAACAAAATGATTACTTAGAGGATTACTTTTAAATTCATAAAGGATGTTTGCGGAAAAAAATCTTTGACACTTCTCTGTTTTCTCCATGATTTTCAAATCAGCAAAAGGCGCAAGTTTAAGTTTGTTTCACCTGAGCGAGTCTGACCACAAGCAGAGACCACTATGGCACACCAAATGTGTTTGATGGATTGTGGAAAAGAGCAGAAATAGGCTTTTGTAGGCTACAGTCCAAGCAATGTCTTCCAATGGTGCGCAACTGCTGTCGGAATTCAAAGATTATCCAACTGGATAAACGTTTGGTGGTAAGGATGACAGCAGCGGTTTAGTCAACGGCGATACGGGTATCACTTATTATTGATATTACATAGCGCATTGATGGAATTACACTGCTGCTCTTTAATTTAGCTATTTACTCCTTACGGATTGTGGTTGTTGTGGATGGCTGTTCACAAATCTAAATGTGTTTTTGGTAATGGTTGAATTCCAGAAGTTTAAGCTGCCTATCAATCATTGTTTTTGAAACCAGTGGACAGCCAGTGAAAAATGTCCTCCTGCAACAGCTGCATAGTGCGGATCCAAGCCTATGGAATACAAGTGGGGCTTTTTTTCTTCAGTAGTGCTCAAAGCATGCCATTCCATGAGCGCAGAATTTATTTTTCAACTCGAATCATTGAGCCACATCAGTCCTCCATGACAACAAAATCATAAACAACAGAGTAGGGCTGGCTAATAAGTCCTTTGTTTTGAGGTTATGCTCAGGTAAAACAATTTGGCTAATCTATACTTCCATATTTCCAAGTCCTATTGTTGAAGATCAAGGGGTATAACATTTATTGGAATGACTGGAATTCTGATAGAATTTGGATTTTAATGTAAGATATCATTTAAAAGTATTATTATATGTACAGTTGAAGTCAGAAGTTTACATATGCCTTATCCAAATGCATTTAAACTCAGCTGGTCACAATTCCTGACATTTAATCCTAGTAAACATTCCCTGTTTTAGGTCAGTTAGGATCACCACTTTATTTTTAAGAATGTGAATTGTCAGAATAATGTAGAGAGAATAATATATTTCAGCTTTTATTTCTTTCATCACATTCCCAGTGGGTCAGAAGTTTACATACACTCAATTAGTATTTGGTAGCATTGCCTTTAAATTGTTTAACTTGGGTCAAACGTTTCGGGTAGCCTTCCACAAGCTTCCCACAATAAGTTGGGTGAATTTTGGCCCATTCCTCCAGACAGAGCTGCTGTACAGAGTCACGTTTGTAGGCCTCCTTGCTCATACACACTTTTTAGTTCTGCCCACAAATTTTCTATGGGATTGAGGTCAGGGCTTTGTGATGGCCACTCAAATACCTTGACTTTGTTGACCTTAAGCCATTTTGCCACAACTTTGGAGTATGCTTGGGGTCATTGTCCATTTGGAAGGTCTCCAAGTTATTTTCTGAGGTCTTGGCTGATGTCTTTTGATTTTCCCATGATGTCAAGCAAAGAGCCACTGAGTTTGAAGGTAGGCCTTGAAATACATCCACAGGTAACACTCCAATTGACTCAAATTATGTCAATTAGCCTATCAGAAGCTGCTAAGCCATTACATAATTTTCTGGACTTTTCCAAGCTGTTTAAAGGCACAGTCAACTAAGTGTACATAAACCTCTGACCCACTGGAATTGTGATACAGTGAATTATAAGTGAAATAATCTGTCTGCAAACAATTGTTGGAAAAATTACTTGTGTCATGCACAAAGTAGATGTCCTAACCGACTTGCCAAAACTATAGTTTGTTAACAAGAAATTTGTGGAGTGGTTGAAAAACWAGTTTTAATGACTCCAACCTAAGTGTATGTAAACTTCAGACTTCAACTGTAGTAGAAAGCGATGGGTTAGAAGAAGCCTACATTACCAACCCATAAAGTAAAATGTAACATCCATATATGGCCAGCTATGTCAACTTTAACATTGATTTATCCTGCAATAGATGTTGTTCAATTGGTAACATACATTTTTGTCTCCTTATAATACCTCTTAAGGGGAAAGTAATCTAAAAGTAACTAATGTATTCAGATTACGTTACTGAGTTAGGGTAATCCAAAAGTTACGTTACTGATTACAATTTTGGACAGGTAACTAGTAATTTAGCGGATTACATTTAGAAAGTAACCTACCCAACCCTGGCTGTATGTCAGAAAACTCATGTGTACTGTAGTCTAGCTATACATGGTCAAGGTTGCCTTCTGTCAAAGAAGACATTGGTTGTTCTCACATGTTGTTAGGGGAATGTATCTTTTCTTCATCTATCCATCCATCTCTCTCTCTCTCTCTCTCTCATATGTTGTAGCTGCTAATGTATTAAATGCATTATGTATAATGTCATTTATGCACTTTGAGATTATTCTTGTATAATGAAAAGTGCCTTTCAAATGTAATGAATTATTATTGTTTTCTTTAGACTCTCTTTTCGCAGACAAATTATTGACACAAAGACATTCAGTAGAATGGCATGTCCCTACACTCTTAGAGAAAAGGGTTCCAAAAGGGTTCTTTGGCTGTCCCCATAGGAGAACCCTTTTTGGTTACAGGTACAACCAAAAGGGTTCTACATAGAAMCACAAAGGATTCTTCAAAGRGTTCTCCTATGGAGACAGCCAAATAAATCTTTAWGGTGCTAGATAGCACCTTTTTTTAAGAGTGYACCATGCTGACCAACATGCAAGATGATTTTGTTCACCCACACCGGACGCTATCAGGACACGCAGGTTGAAATATCAAAACAAACTCTGAACCAATTATATTAATTTGGGGACAAATCAAAAAGCAATAAACATTTATGGCAATTTAACTAGCTAGCTAGCTTACTGTTGCACAAATAGAACCAAGTTCTATTTTAGCGCCGACTACGCAGACGCGTGTGAGAGTGTGGGTGCAATGCTTGAATAACATGTATGTGTAAATTTATTTTTGCAACGCTCGCGCACACGACGTTAGCGGTGTGGTCAGCATGTATGCTGGCAGAGAGATTCCTGGTATCTAATTCACTAGGTGTAATCGGCCTGTATGTAGCTGGTGTGGAGGAGTCAGGCGCAGGACAGCAGAAATTAGTAAGGAACGTAATTTACTCAAGGAATCAATAAATACAACACAATAAACTAGCCCACAATAACGGACCGTATACATACAAACAATCACTCACAAAAAAAATGGGGGAACAGAGGGTTAAATAATGAACAAGTCATTGGGGATTGAAACCAGGTGTGTAAAACAAAGCCAAAACAAATGGAAAATGAAAAGTGGATCGGCGATGGCTAGAAGGCCGGTGACGTCGACCGCCGAACGCCGCCCGAACAAGGAGAGGGACCGACTTCGGCGGAAGTCGTGACACTAGGTTTTCAGCGTACTGATCTTTTTGTGATTAGATTAAAGCACCACATATTGAATTACATCTGAAAACCAATGGAGTCGTAGGACAATATTTTTTGATGAGAACATTTTATTATACATAGTCATGGACCTGCCACAGAGTGGAGGGTATACAGTACCTTCAGATAGCATTCACACCCCTTGACTTTTACCACATTCTGTTTGTGTTTCAAGGTGGATTTTGTCAACGATCTACACAAAATACTCTGTAAGGTCAAAGTGGAAGAAAATATTCTAACATGTTAAAAAAATATATATCTGGATTACATAAGTATTCACCCCCTGAGTAAGTACATGTTAGAAATTTTTTTTTTTTTCAATTTAAAGTTTTATTAAGTTTTCAAACAAACCAACCAAACACATTCCACATTCACAGATGTGAACGACTTAAAATAATAATAATAATAATATATAAAAATAAAAAATAAAAAGTTATATATATATATATACATATATACATACCTACATATACATACATACACACAAATAATAATTATAACAAAATTTAAAATGTAGAACTTGCAGCAGCACTATCAAGGTTTCTTATTTGCTATTTCCAGCCTTAGCTGAGATGAGAGCCAATGATTGTTTTTAGATTTTACAGCACCTTACACAACACGCATCTGCTCACCTCCCCGATCCCCCCATTCACTCTGTCCAATTTGAGATATAGTGGAGTAGTGGAGACCAGAGTCTATCAAACTTGGGCTGTCTCTTGTGGAGGTCATAAGTGAGCTTTTCAAGAGGGAGAAAGTCAACAATCTGGTCAATCCACATTTTAAATGTAGGAGAGGTACTAGAGGCCCACAATAGAAGGATACATTTCTTAGCAAAGTATGTAATGGTCATGAGCAAATTTCTCTCGTCGGAAATAGAACAAAGTCCTGCTGGGCATTAAGAAGATAGAGACACGGGGTCATATCAAACTGTACATCTAGTATTTTCTGTGCAGCAGTATGTAATGATTGCCAAATCTGGCAATCTCTCTACAGCTCCAATATCATGCATATAGGTTCCACTTTCAGAGGTACATCTTTTACAGTTAGGAGAATGTCTGTTTTCATTTTATGGAGTCTCAAGGGAGTGTATAAAAAAATTTGTACAAAAATTTGTAATTCGATTCTTTCATTTTACATTAGTAGAGGAGCAGTATACCCTGTGCAAACCTCCGCCCATAACTCATCACTGATAGTCAGACCAAGGTCCTTTTCCCAGATTATTTTCAAAGGAGTAAAGGAGGAGCCTCCTTTCTCAGAAAGGAGTCTATAGATATAGGATATTTTGCCTTTAATGGATTGTGCTGTGACAAGAAGGGTTTCAACTTCGTTCAACTGAGTTCTAAACCTCCTCTTGAAAGTAAATGAGGAGATGACATGTCTAATTTGAAGATATTTTAAAAAATGGGATCTTGGCACATTGAATTCACTGCAGAGCTCTTGAAAGGATTTCAGTGTAGTGGTCTTCTGATGAAATAGGTCTGAAAAGGTCCTGATTCCTAGAGTATGCCAAAGATTAAGTTGGCATCCCTCAGGGCTTTTGGCAAGTCTGGGTTGCCTACTATAGGCGAGTGAGAGCATATTTGGGAGGAGATGCCCAGGTATTTCTTACAGTCCCTCCACGCTAGTAGGGTGCTGTAAATCAAAATGTTTTGGCTATGTTGCCCACTTCACTAAAGTTATTAATGAATATAGTTGAGCTTAGTGGCAATGAACCACAGGATTGGGCTTCTATCTGGTCCACGTTGACTCTTGTCTGTTTGTGATCCATGTTAGCATGTTGCGGATTTGGGCAGGTTAGAATTTTTTAATTCTTCAAGCTCTATGAAGTTGGTTGTTGATCGTTGCTAGACAGCCATTTTCAAGTCTTGCCATACATTTTAAAAACTCCCTAGTCCTTGCCGATGACAAGCATACCCATAAATGACAATATGAAGAGTGGTACTCAGTGATGTTTTGGATTTTATCCAAACATAACACTTTGTATTCAGGACATAAAGCAATTTTTTGCAGTTTTAACTTTAGTGCCTTATTGCAAACAAGATGCATGTTTTGGAATATTTGTATTCTGTGCAGGCTTCTTTCTTTTCAATTTGTCATTTAGGTCAGTATTGTGGAGTAACTACAATGTTTGTTAATTTCATGTTGGGAAGAGATGAGGTAGTTTCCAAAAGCATGTTAATACTATTAGTGTGCACAGAGTGAGTCCATGCAACTTATTGTGACTTGTTAAGCCATTTTTACCCTCAACTTAATTTGTCTTACTATACCAAAGGGCTTGAATACTTATTGACTTAAGACATTTCAGTTTTCATTTGTAATTAATTGTTTACATCATTCCACTTTGATATTATGCGGTATTGTGTGGAGGCCAGTTACAAAAATCTCAATGTAATCCTTTAAAATTGGAAAAAGTCAAGGGGTGTGAATACTTTCTCAAGGCCCTGTATGTGATTGGCCCTGATAAATGTATTGTCATATGGTTTGCTGTAACGATATGACAAGCTCTCCCACAAGAAGAAGAAGAGGAATGCTTCTCCGTCAACGCACATGATATACACCACATGATATACACATGAATATGACCATATGATATAGACCATATGATAAGACACATGATATAGACCACATGATATACCGACCACATGATATAGACCATGATATAGACCAAATATATAGACCATATGATATAGACCCATGATATAGACCATATGATATAGACCACATGTATAGACCACATGATATAGACCACATGATATACCACATGATATAGACCATTATGATATAACACATGATATACGACCACATGATATACACCACATGATATAGACCAACATGATATAACACCACATGATATATGACCACATGATATAGACCCATGATATAGACCACATGATATAGACCACATGATTACGACCACATGATATAGACCACATGATATAAGACCACATGATATAGACCATATGATATAGACACATGAATAATACACCACATGATATAGACATGATGATATAGACCACATGATATAGACCATATGACTGATAGACCACATGATATAGACCACATGATATACACCACATGAATAGACACATGATATAGACCACATGATATAGACCACATGATATAGACCACATGATATAGACCACATGATATACGACCACATGAATAGACCAATGATATAGACCACATGATATAGACCACATGAATATAGACACATTGATATAGCCACATGATATAAGACGACCAATGATATAGACCATATGATATAGACCACATGATATAGACCACTGATATGACCACTGATATAGACCACATGATATAGCACCATATGATATGAAGACCACATGATATAGACACATGATATATACCACATCACATAGACATATATAGACCACATGATATACACACACATGATATAGACCACATGATATAACCAGAAACATGATAATAGACCACATGATATAGACCAACATGATATAGACCACATGATATAGACCACATGATAATAGACGCACATGATATAGACATATGATATAGACCACATGATATACACACATTGATATAGACCATATGATATGACCACATGATATAGACCATATGATATAGACACTGATATAGACCACATGATTAGACCACATGATATAGACCACATGATATAGACCACATGATATAGACCACTATGAAATAGACCACATGATATAGACCACATGATATACACCACTATGATATAACCACATGATATAGA